>NC_141874.1:10870000-10900000 GCF_056163025.1 Triticum urartu
CGAGGAACCGGTGCTGGCGCTCCTGGTTCATGGGATCCTAACCGCGATGGGGAGATTAGATATTATTCTTTCGTAAGTCCATCCAAAGGAGATAGGTTGAGGAGAAAGAAAGGAGAAAACTAAAGAGAAAGATGGACAGTAGATTGACAATATCCGAATCAAATAAGAAAAAAACGTAGCTATTTCATCAAATCCCGATTGTGTGGGTGTGAAGTGGAAAAATCCCGTTCTGGCTGGCAGCGGGCATAGGACTGAAAATCCTCTTTCGCCGGGCCTTTTGGACTCGAAATCCAAACGGAGAGAGTGGTTCGAATCCACCTCAGAATGAACAATGAAAAAGGCGTCGAGCGGGTGCAAGGATGGAAGAAAGCTTGACCGTTTTTTCACTGAACTACTCGAACTTTTTGTTTGAAAAAGCGGAAATAGCTCAGTTCGAGAGAGGGTTGAGCTTCATCGGTTAGTGTGCACCAAAGGATGAGGTTTCTTTCCCGTCCTACAAATTGAAACCGTTCTAGCTTGATACTGCGATATCGTCAAATCATCCAACGGAGCATGGAAACCATTTCGGTGGCGGTAATGGCCTCCAGTAGTTTTCTATGGAACCATACCACTATGGTCATCTATATGATTAGACCGTGCCGCTTCACTAGACTTTCCTGAACCATCCATTTGATCCCCACGGTCGTGACACCACTTTCTAAACAAAAGTTTCCAAAATCCAATGCGGAACCAAGCAGTAAGAGAAATTCATCATGGTAATTATTAGTAGAAAACCAAAGTGGAACGGAGAGAACGGAGAGTCAGTTACAATGAAAAAATTGTTGAGGAATCATGTTGAAAGAACAACATTCTGTGTCATAAATATCGTATATAGAGATTTTTCATGTATCGACGCTTTTGATTCAATTATGAAAGTACGCTGTACTGGACTTGCACCCCTAGTTACGCAGAAGTGCAAGCATAGAAGCGGATGACCGGACCTTACCAACATACTCAAAAAAGTATTCTATACTGGGGTCTGTGCTCTTGACAAGCAGTGTTTCCAGTCTAGCTGTGTCAAATCGGGTGTGAAGTGTCCTTCTAGGTTCTGGCTGGTAGAGCAAAGGACTGAAAATCCTCTTTAGTTTCATGCATGGGACTCTAAATCCCAATTGCGCTAGCTCTGTGGTTCGATTCCACAACAGAACGAACAATGAATGAATGTGGGCGGTCAACCAGGTAAGCCTGTGCCCAGGAAAGAAAGGACTAGGGAGGGATTGAGAGAAGCTTTCACAGTGGAAAATGAAAAAAAGCATATCGTTCTTAGAAATTGTGGAATTTGACTCAGTTAGAGCTATGGTTTAGCATCAAGAGGGAAGTTTTGTAAAAGCAACAGGAAGAATTGCTCAGATACCCGTGAGCGTATATAACTTGGGTCGTGTTATAAATGCTCTAGCTAAACCTATTGATGGGAGAGGCGAAATTGTAGCTTCCGAATCTCGCTTAATTGAATCTCCTGCTCCAAGTAGAATTTCCAGGCGTTCCGTATACGAACATCTTCAAACAGGGCTTATTGCTATCGATTCGATGATCCCTATAGGGCGCGGTCAGTGAGAGTTCATTATTGGGGACAGACAGACTGGCAAAACAGCAGTAGCCACAGATACAATTCTCAAGAAAAAAGGGCAAGGTGTAATATGTGTTTATGTAGCTATCGGTCAAAGAGCATCCTCCGTAGCTCAAGTAGTAACTACTTTCCATGAGGAGGGGGCCATGGAATACACTATTGTAGTAGCTGAAATGGCGGATTCACCTGCTACATTACAATACCTCGCTCCTTATACGGGAGCAGCCCTGGCTGAGTATTTTATGTACCGCGAACGGCATACTTTAATAATTTATGATGATCTCTCCAAACAGGCACAAGCTTATCGCCAAATGTCCCTTCTATTAAGAAGACCTCCCGGCTGTGAGGCTTATCCAGGGGATGTTTTTTATTTGCATTCACGCCTTTTAGAAAGAGCCGCTAAATTAAATTCTCCTTTAGGCGAAGGAAGTATGACCGCTTTACCAATAGTTGAGACTCAATCTGGAGACGTTTCCGCCTATATTCCTACTAATGTAATCTCCATTACAGATGGACAAATATTCTTATCTGCGGATCTATTCAATGCCGGAATTCGACCCGCTATTAATGTGGGTATTTCTGTTTCCAGAGTAGGATCCGCGGCTCAAATTAAAGCCATGAAACAAGTAGCTGGCAAATCCAAATTGGAACTAGCTCAATTCGCAGAGTGACAAGCCTATTATTCGCCTCTGCTCTCGATAAAACAAGTCAGAATCAATTGGCAAGGGGTCGACGATTCAGGGAATTGCTTAAACAATCCCAGGCAAATCCTCTCCCAGTGGAAGAGCAGATAGCTACTATTTCTACCGGAACAAGAGGATATCTTGATTCGATAGAAATTGAATAGGTAAAGAAATAGTTCAATCACCCCAGAATCGTCGAAATCCCCTCGAAATGGAGAGCGGCGCAAGTCTCACACTCTTTCTCTCACTCTCTATCCTCTGTCTTTCAGATTTTCCCCTCGTAGCTGATACAGTGAAATATTATTATGTAAGGGAGCTGATCCACAGGATTCAATGGTGAATTCTGATTTCCCCAAAGACTGAACCAAAGGAGAAGAATAGAATAATTCACTGGTGCAGGCGGAGCAGCAAACCTTTGTAGAAAAGGGAGAGGGTATACCTAGAAATGATGAAATCAACCAGCACTGCCTTGCTAATTGAATAAAGGAAGATGCCGACTACTTTCTGAATAGAACAATGAGAGTCCCGAACAATGGGAGAATGGAGCTTCCCGTCTATGAACTAATCGCTAGACTATATCGTATCGAGCTCAAAGGTTTGTGCAACTTATCTATCAAGCCACACTTCTTTACTTCGAGATAGCGCATTCCACACTTCTTCACTTCGCTATAGAAGTAGGTTCCCAGCCCACAATACAATCAGTAGTTTACTTAACTGATATAAAGAGTTTCCCCTGCCTGCCCCTACTATCAATTGATAATACATAAATGATCTGGGGCTAGTGTTGGGTAGCCGGGCCCACTAGAATTCAAGTGCTTCTTATCGATTCAATACGCCCTTAACGGATCCCCGTGCTTTATCTCCATTGGGTGGAGCAAGACCCTTGTCCTATCTTTTCTTTACAGAGCAATAGAAATGATGGTTGCCCCTCGCTGCACTGACCAATGATATCTCAGAAGAGAGAAAGACTTCTATAACTTGCCAATGATATCTAGTGGGCACTACGAACTCCAGGCATACTGTACTTGACCACCCTACTTTGCTTTGTCCCTATTAGGCGAAATCAATACTTACTTTCAATTGGTAGAGAGGAAGAAGAGAACTGACACTAGTAATAGGTTGATGACTTCTCTTAACAGAACTGACACTAGTAATAGGTTGATGACTTCTCTGACTTAATAGCTGGCCGACTTCTCTTCATGGATCACCGTTCTATATAGTTAGGCGCAGCATCGCGTTTAACCACCTATCCCTATTCCCTCAATCGATACCGTCCAACTATCCTTTTATTGGGACAGCAGCATACTTCTCGTTAGGGACAATAGTTCCTATACTTAACTAACCTCTGTGCGCAATCACTGTTTGACACATCATTCTTTCAGCTTTTCGTTCTTGACGACTCTGTTTGACGGAGCCTGACCTTGAACTAGCTTTTTGCAACACAAACCACTATCTTTACTTTCCTTTAGCAATAGTATCTAACTATCAATTCATAAGAGTCAAACGGGTGGGTCCATCCCATCTATCGACAGGTCCTGATACCGGATCTGGGAAACAAGCAATACTCGCCGCAATTCCTTAATGAAAAACAGACCTATCTTCTCTTGAAAGACTGTCCTTTCCTCGCTTGTTATTGTGATATCAATGAAAGAAAGCTGGATACTGACTTCTTCCCAAGAGCTCTATCAGCCCTGAATTCCTTAGCCATACGACTCTTCCTTAGTTTCCTAATGCTGGTGGCCCTAGCTAGTGGTGAGACGGGGCATATACTATTCTCGGTCTTATAACGAAGAGGTTGCCTAGTTTGAACCGAACACTGTACTTGATCTCTCGTCCTATCACAAACAAGTCTCTTCCCCCGAGTCCTAGTAGACTAGTCCAAGTAGTCCGGGACAATAGCGTCCCGTCTCTTCGCTGACCCCTGGCACACAATCACTATAAGACAAAGCAAGACAAACCTCTCTTATCCTTCTCGGCTAGAAGTTACAAGTTTCCTGTTCTGGTTTCGGCTTGAGGGAAGTGCCTGAAATCGATTCAATTCTTATCTCCGATTTCGAACTCCGGCTGGATTCTTATGACCAAGAGCTATTTTATTGGTCAGTAGAATGGAAGGACAACGAGAAGATGGTTCGGTTGCTCCTGCTGGAATATTCCATTTATTTAATACTTCGACTCGCGTAACCCCGAATGGCAATGTTGTTATTGCGGTTGGTCAGATCAATAAGACAACAAGGGAGTCAGAATATTCTGATAATAGCAAACAGGGCTTTGGAATCTATGGAAGGAGCCTTCAATGCTTCTCCAGTGTCAACCATTAGTCGATAACAGAATGAAATGCCACAATTAAGTTGAAAAAGAGAGTCATTAAAAAGAGGCATGCTTGAAAAAGAGTACAGATAATATGTTATGGATGTGAGGAGCCTCACCCGGTACTTTTCTTACTAAACTAAAAAACTCTACTCTCCTTTCACAGCCAACCCACCCATTGCTTTTTCGAGCTCGATAAAAAGGAAAGTTCACGTGCCAATCCTTACCATTGGTAACTGTAATTACCAAGCCTAATCTTTCACTGAATACCGAGTAAAGCAAGCAAGAAAGAGGGAAGGAGCAGCTGTTTTCGAGCTAGGCTCGATCCCTTTTTATCCACTTCTCGCTATTTGTAATTCTACTTGAATTAGTTCTTCCTAAGTTTAGTGAGGTGAGTACTGCATCCATAACTAGAGGACTTGCTTTTCTGCTTGGCTCCCAGGGGAAGTTGGATTGGATAAGAGGAATTGAAGCGCAAGGAAGGCAGTCAGTATTCAAACAACTATTGAGAGTTCCCAACTCTGGGTAAAGGAAATCTGTACTTGACGACTGAACCAAATCCTTTGCCTTTATTTATTCTATTATTTTGATATAGATCAGCTAAAAACAAAACAAAAATACTACTACGTTGGGACAATGACCCACCTTTCTCTACTCAACCTGTCATCTTCTCTCCTCGCTCCCTGGGACAAATAAGACTATTTATTAAGTGATAAACAAGAGAAACTAGTGATATTATCTAAGCTTCTGGCCATGTATGATTGGCATTCAAGTCTGCCTTCCATTGCTTGAAAAGGCCTAGCACCGTAAGTAGCAATTGGCTATGTCCAAACTCAAACGTCGTGTTTTATCTAAGCACAGGAGTCGTAATAAGGAAAGAAGACATAAGAATGGGAAGTATCCGCTAGTTATAACGTAGTATAAAGAGAGCTATTTCATGGATCTTGGTCACAATAAAAAGAATCCAATAATGATCTATCAACTAAATGAGTTTATTATATAATCCCGTATCTTCAAGGTTTTTAAGATGATTTAGTAGATGTGTCGGTATCGTTTTCATCTGCCGTTGGGAGTGACTACTTTGCTAATCTATCCTTTATCCTTCTTTTCGATGACAAGCACATATTACCGTAACCTAGTGATTAATATATCCTGTTGGTACTACTTCGTCGAGCAACCAATCCTTTTTCCATTCTTGTTCTGAGGTTGTCAGCTTCCTCCGATGGCACCACTTGTACTCTGTCAGAATCTGTAGACATAGTTTCTGGGCGTCTTTAAAAACTGATCGACATAATTGTCACACACAAACCTGCGCAATGGCTTTGGAGTAAAAGAATCTCCTGCCCGGTCACACACATCATCTCGAGCGCGGAATCTACTACTCTAACAAGATACTCGGCTCGGGTAAATCATGCTTTCGTTATGCGAGGAAAGTGAAAGGAAAGAGGGAAAGGGAGACACTGGGCAATCCGGAATCGATGAAATCACTGTTTTTTCGCCTTGTAATATGTCCGGTTACATTCCAAAGATGAATCAGACCAGGAGATAGATAAGCGCTATGGAGGACACATGAAATAAGAATTTGAAAAGTAATGATCAACTTTATGGATCCATAGGTAGATTCACTTGTGAAGCTATGGGATGGGACAAGATTCAAAAGTACCAAAAGTAAGTTAAGTGGGACGCTGAGTTCATTGCTGCGATCGAGGGTCCAAAGGCAGCCAATTTGATGACGGGGCAGGAACGGGTTCTGAATGCTCACAATAATGTAGTTGGAAATGAAAAAAGGCTCCTAAATTGATACCTAATAATAGCCTAGCAGCTCCTTCATTTTACTAAAGAGCCAAGTTCGGACAAGCAACTCGGAAGGAGGAATGTGTTGAGATGCCTATGCCTAAGAGAGATAAGCGGAGGACGTATGATAGCCGAGAGGATGTCGGTAAACGACGGAGTTTAAGGAGTTGTTTTTGAATTCGGCATGGCATAATTCATTTTTTTTAATGAGAACGTCGTCTCCTTGCTTACCCGCCTGGCCAATGGAAGGAATTAATTACCTTGGTCAGTCAGCGAAAGAAATAATATCACCAGTTTATCATCCCAATCCTTCCTATTAGTTTCATTAATTAATTCAGCCCCAGAGTGTTGGCAATCAAGGGCCAAGAAAGAATCCCAAGTCTATCCTATCTCGCCACGGTCGAAAGCACAATCCCTTTCTCTTCCTATACCGAAATCGTCGTTTCATTCCTCCGCAACTTCTATCGCGGACATGATCCAATCTGCCTTGCAAAACAGATTAAGATATAACTTAAGGCTTTCCCAAGCTAGCGCATAACCTCTGGTAGAGGCATTCACCCAGAGACAGAGAAGTGGGAAACCGCGGATGAAAAGAATACCGAGGTCTTTGATAGCAAACTTCTACGCGAGCTTTCTAACTAAAAGGAATCTCTTATTCATATGGCATAAAATGGAAAAACTTGATGGAGATTTCTTCTCCATTTCCATGGTACAGTCCCTTTGCATGCTACAGTTCCATTACTTACTACCTGAATTTGCTATATACGAAATTCTGACATCTACGGTACTTGTCGTCTACTTCTGGTGGAAGCAATTCCAAAGGTGAAGATAATACTGAGCCGAATAGTAATGAGGGGAATGCAAAATCTAGCAAAGGTAAGAAGGGTCAAGGAAGAATAGTAGTGACTTATAAAAGGAAAGCACCGAATAAAAGGAAGGAGATCCGTCTTTATTTTTTGCATGTGGTCAATGCGTTTGCTGATTGATAACTATCTAATCTTAAGATGGTTTTGTGGCACGTTACAAACATACATATACAGTAGAAATATAGTTGTGTTGAGTTAGGTTGAAGAATTTTTACCTTCTTTTTGAAATGAGATATAGTGCTTTCTTTGTTCAGTAGGAGATTTTGCACTTTCATATTCTAGTTCCTCATTTGAGCGTTCTTCTGCTCTGTTGGTGGGGCATAAACTCATAAATAGTGTGTGTTTTTTCTTTAAAGAATAGTAAAAGTATGCATTCAAGTAGTAGCTTTATCTAAATAGTCGAGTAGGGCTGGCAACAAGGACTAGGAAGATACGGGCTAGTTTGTTTTTTTAGGGGATTTATTTATGCAAGATATGCATGTGAGTAGGTCAGTATATGCGTATTTGCCAATAGAGGAAAACACGTAGTAAGTAGGCTTGCTTTTTCGTAGGGATAGGTAGCTTGACAAGGGATGCCTGGGATAGCACATAGGAAAAGTATAGAAGGAAAGGTGGCGGGAAAGTAGCCATGGTCAAGGTAAACAAGTACTAGGTATTTTCTTTCCGAAGCAAGTCAAGGACAACTAGGTCAGTCTGGGGGGGGGCAATCCTCTAGATCGATACTTCTCTTCCACAGACTAAACCAATTAATAAACAATTTACAGAGTATTCTTGCATTCCTATCTGGTCTGCATCTCTCCTATCGAAACTATAATATAACCTTAATGGAAGGGCCCTGGTTCTGCCTTGCCAAACCGACAAATCCAGAAATTGTAGATGAATTCATCGGGCTTAACGTGTGATTTCGTTATAAGTGAACAGGCGTCGTCATCCAGTCGTGTCGAGTTGGGATTAGAGGAGAGAGCTCGAATGGATAGGTCCAGTGAGGCGGGTGTGGAGCACGAAGGATTAAGAAGGTCCTCTTTATTTCCGGAATCAACAAGAAAGACTTAGCAGCCCAAATAAAGTAACCCTTTCCCCCTCCCGAGTCTATCGTATCCATAGTTTCAGTGGGTATCGAACTGCGAAGCGAGGAAGCTATTTCAATTGAACGGGCTTACTTTCTTACTTGGTTCTTTTGTAGAACAACCTTGGTATGAAGCTAGACGATTCAAACTATATAAGCATAAGCAATTCAAACTAGACATTTCGACCTTCATCCCACCCGAGAAATAATAAGCAAAGAGCTCGTAAGTCGGGCATAGAGAAAGCGACTCCTTGTTGGTGTAAGATAGGTGTTGGTCCGATTCACCTATGTCAGTTCGAACCTGACGAGTCGTTCGTTCGTGTGGAGAATCTCTCTCCTTTTATTCTAAGTTTTGCTTCATTAAGTTACTTGCTCTCTCAGCCTCATAATAATAATCAATATTCAAATACTTTATGCTAAATTCTGTATAGCAATCAATGTCTGAGGGCATAGAGAACCTTAAGAGGATAGGAAAGTCTATTTATTTGAGACCAGTGAGGTCAGAAATTCAAGCATTCGGGTCAAGACTATAAGGCGCTATCAGGCCATACCTCAAAAGGCTCGCTACCTTCTCTAGATACTTGATTGGAAGAGAGGGTAGATGTAAGAGAGTTAAAGCACTTCGCTGGAAGAAGGGTATAATGGAAAGTCAATCAATATTTCATCCGGAACTAAATAGGTCATTTACGACTCAATGGTTTATCAATCATATACATCAGCATTCCAAAATACTACCCGCTAACGCCCTCACTCTTTGACTTAGAGGTCTTAGCCCCACCTTTACTTATATCTTAGACTTATACTCTTCCTTACTTCCCTTCTCTGGCCATGTGGTTGAGGATATTTGAAAAAAAGAAGAAATTGGCAATACCTACTATCGATGCCTAAGAGTAGGTCTTTACCAGCTTGCCTAATAAGAGTAGTTTAATACCGGCTTACTTGTACAAGCTTATACTATAAGAGTGAGTACGCTACCTTCTTGATTATTATCATCAGAAAGATATTTTGAAACCATCCTGGTGTCATTTACTTTCCTAAAGCAAATCTTAGTAAATAAATGTGGGTGATCCTACTTAGAATAAGACTTATATTGTGGTGTTAGGTACTAATATAACTCCACTTTATGCGTATAGGAAGGCGGCTGCTTAGAATGCTAAACAGGCCTGGACAGAAGAAGTAGACGAAAGACTTCCAGGCTGTGTCGTCATTCTCAATCCTGAATAGAGAGCGCACATCCTGAGAAAGGCGCGTCATGCTAAGGTTCCCATTTTTTTTCCTTAGTTGACCCCGTGTTTCTATCGGATCCTAAGCTTCATCGGGACAAGCGCATAAACCATCCCATCCCGGTAGAGGGGACAGACCAGCTCAGCGGGCTAATTAGTGACCTCATCTACCCAAAGACTTTATTTCTGCTGTACTTTCTTAAGCAATAGGAATCAGAATTTCGTAGGTAGAGGGGGCCAAGGTGCCAGAAACATGGATTCCATGGAAACAAGGTAATCCGTAGTTGGTTGCAGATGTTCCGCGGGATTAGATATCCTCCGTCTTGTCTCTGCATTCGAGGAATGCTTGTAGCTGTGCTAGGTGTGAGAAGAACTCTACAATACGATTTCTACGATTGGTACAAGATTGGAATTCATTCTCGGAACTCTCCTCTAGAGAATGTCTTGGCTAAAGAGAGTGATAGATCCATCGTGTCGTGTGGAAACTAAAGCTAGGCGCCGCTATTCGTCCTCAGCCGTATTCTCATTCTGGGAAAAGGTATGGCTCATTCTGGGAAACAATCAGTAGTAGTGGTGGATGGCAGGTATGGAAGGATCCCGGCAAGTTCCTATCTGAGATTACCACTGGCCCTGCCCTAAGCTGACTTCTTTGCTAGTAGTGAAGTGCGTTTTCACTTAGCTGGAAAAGTCCATAATCCAATTTGACCTCGGTAGCCTGTCCACGGATCTGATCAAAGTATGATTCCCTAGTGCCAAAAGTCCTAAAGCCTATGGCGCCAAGCATGGGGAGTCTGCGAAGAAGAAAAACTCTATTTCGCTATGGGCCAAAACTAGTGTTTTTTCGGATTTCTAGTCTAGTTTAAGTGCAGGGCTAGAGAGTTCTCTTCCAGTATTCTTAGCTGACTGTCCACTTGCTTGACTCGAACAAATAGCTTTAGTTTCCACAAGGAAGATCCCATTCCTCGAATGCAAAGGACAAGAAAGACGGATTCTGGCTGGAAGGAAGGGTTCTCGTATTGGTTCTTCTGGTGCGCTACTTCCTTGTGCTGTGCCAGATTGGAATTGGTATCGGAATCCTGGTTGGTAGAAGGAGGCTCGGGTATTGCTTATTGTTGAAAGCACTCGTTTGTTCCGGCTCGTGAGTTGAAAGCACTCGTTTGTTCCGGCTCGTGATGTGTCTGACGCATGCATAGAATCAAGATCTATTGAGACCAGGATGTTTGTTTCTTCCTCGAAACAAGAGATACGCTCTGGCTTATTTGCATTCGACCGGAGAACCTCACTTATCAACTGCCCTGGATTGGATCTACTTACGATTTGAGAAACTGGCTCCAGAACCCCTATTTTTGATGCAGAATCGGTGGTTCCTTCTCTTTTTCGTGATTTCATCCATAAATCAATGGAAAGAGCACTTTATTCAGTGAATTGACACGTTCATGATGCTTTTACAGTAGCAGCAGTCTCGGTAGCAGAAGTAGATCCGAGTGTAGATACCGGGATCATATCACCACTATTGACTATTTCAATTCATTCGCATCTGCTCGTATCAATCAAAGTTTCCTATCAAGCAATCCCAGCAGCAATCAAGTTGGCACCCACTATATAAGATGCACTATTTCCTGATCTTGTCCCAAACCCAACTCGGCACTTTTAGACCTGGCCTGGATCCCTCCCTTCTCCGACAATATATGCAACCTTAAAAAAAGAGACCACTCTCAGAACGACCCTTCAGAAAGCCCCACAACAAGCTATCCTAGAAGAAATTGTATAACTTGGCCAAAGTATTCACTTCCAGTTCCCTTTGCAATAAGATCACAGTAGATACTGTTTAGAAGGCTCACTCTCTCGTCTACAAAAAATAGATGTGTGCTTACTTCTTGGAGATTGACTCCTGCCGGTAAGTGCACACCCTCAGTAGTATCTCTATAGACTTTATAGAGTATTTCCAATTGATAAATGATTTGTTCTTTAAGAACATCTTTGGATATATCAGTTACTTGTGTTTCAACATTAATAGCATTTATGTGATGGATCATCCGGCCAGCCCTAACGGCGACAAGAATAGCTATCGACAATGACAAACCCAATGATACAATATACTAAAATATAATCGTTTCCATAAAAATCTGCCATCATTTTTTGAGTCATACTTGTCCCTTAGCGGACTCACTCTTGTCTTGCTTCATCTAAGGAGTGATAAGTGCTAGGAGTCTTCCTCTAGCATCAATGCATGTCCTAGTTACGAACAAAGAAGCGGTGCTGTCTCCTTAGCGTTAGAGGCCTTATGCCTATTTCAGTATACGCCCGTGTCAATATGTCTAGACTTACCTATACCCATGCTTCCTTCTTCTTTGACTAGCTTGCTTCCCCTATCAAATAGAACGGGAATGACTGCGTGCTTGGCCATCGTTAGTAAGCTCGTGTAGGGTAGGACCATCATCGAGCAAATGTTCCTTCAAAGGCGCGGAGCGTGCTATGGCAGATTTTGATCCCGCAAGAGGATGCGCCTAACTAAAACGCCGAAAGGCAGTGCAGCCCAATCCGTTGCTTTGCTTGTTGGGTCCACTTTTTGAAAGTTTCTTTGTTCGTAACATTAGTAGTTACTCACTGCATTAGTAGTTACTCACTGGGTGGGTGCACCAACGGCTTTCTAGGAATTTGAGTTGCTCAATACGGACGGAAAGATTCTTTCGTGAAATAAAAGAATGGCAGCGGCAGGTTGATGAGGGAAAGGAAACCAGATCTTTTTTCTATGGTATGGCCTGGGTGGCCTAAGCGAAATCCCGAGATATAAAGGAGCCGATCAATCTACCCGCCCGAGGTAAGCTTGCTCCTCACTTGAGTTGAAGCTGCCTCCGCTCCCTCCCGTCATACGGATTGATTCACTTTATCTTGACATACGCTACACATATATTTGCTAGAGATATCAATCGAAATAGGAGCTTTCTGAAAATAGAAATCGATATATCCATGGTATTGAATGGACAAGAATTGAATGGGATTGTGGCACCCAGTGATACACTACGCCATGTTACAAACAAAGAAATGATCAAGAATTTCATTATGGCATGGCGCTATAGGCCATCGATTCGGTTATAGGAGTAGACGCAGGCAATGGCAAAGAGGAACATTTGGATGGACGACCTCCAAGACACGAGTCACTACTTTAGAACTACGTTATTCCCTGGCGTCAGGTACACATCCGGGGTTGAAGAAGGGATGCATATCAAATAAATGCGATCTAGATCCCTTTAACAGATTAGCAGCATCTTCGCATTCCGAGCCGTGACTATTATGATTACCTACCGAATTGGAGGAATCAAAGATCCTTACTTGAGGAACTTAACTGGCACTCTACTGATTGGACTTTACCGACTTCAGAAACCAGACAAGATTCTATACCGAGCTGACCTATCAACCAGACGGACTTGAACAACTGACCTGTCTGCTATTGTTATTGCCGGGCCTCCAGACCATACCAATTCACCGAGTTAGAAAACGGACCAGAGCTATTAACCGACTTGACGTGCTTTCCTGACTGACTGACCGGACAGACCAATCCAACGAACTGACTTTGCTAGCTTATCGAGCCGAGGAGACAAGACGGATCCATATAAGGATACCAGCAACCCGAAGAGAAGAACCCCAGTTTATTAGAGAGATCCGTTCTATTTCACTAGTTGGGTTTCTGTCTCGGCCTGTCATCTTTGGACAAGAATAATAAGTATAAGTAGCAGCTTCCTATTCCTTAGTACTTTCCTGTAGTGTAGTTTCTCAAACCAGTGCTTTTCCTGGAATGGATAGAATTCCTCAACTCTAGGAAAACCTGGTATGACAAATTCCGTATAATATGCAAAATTATGTTTCCGTATAAAATAAATAAGTAGACTAGCTCTGGACCGAAAATCGAAACCCTGGAAACAAAAGACAGGACAGGTATGAATCACTAAACCTGAGAGCTTCCTTCTCTTCTCCGCTTTGCTCTGTTACTCCTTTTGCAGATGGTTGGTCAGCACTCTTAGGCTTTTTGTTCTCTGCTTGTGGTGGGTCTCCAATCTTGATCCGGTGCTGACTTAATAGGGAAACCTACCCAGAAAATGCCCCCTTTTCCGGTCCGGTTAACAAAGCCTGTAAACCAAGAGCGGAACAAAGAGCTAAAACGTCACCTTTACCCTTATCCTATTTCTCTCTTACTTGTAAACCAGACCGCGTCATTCCTTTTTTCTTTCTTTGGTAAGGAAGGGACGGCTATTCCCACAGGTTGATCTTGATAAAATGTGCAGCGGTAAGCAACTAATAATCTCGATGCAGGACTGCCGTTCCCATAGGTTCCTCCTCCAAAACCTTCTTAGGCGAAAAAGACTGGAAGGGCTTATTCCCACTGCTGATTACTGAGAACCTTCTACCGGGAAAGATTTCCTTCTATGCCTAGTGGTTTTTGAATTGGAAATGGGAAAGGCAGAGAGAATTTACTCAAATTCCACTATGTTATGTATACAATGATCGGGTTGCGTCTGGTATGATCGGGGTGCTTTATCTAAACTAGGCAGGATAACTTGGCTAACCTTCCTACTCTGATAGAATCTCTGAACGGCAGGTACCCTCAACCGCCGTAACGAAGGAATGAATCTATTAAGTGGGAAAGAGCCCTCGTGGCAGCTATATCCGCGAGGATTCCAAGTGTTCTAATTCATCTCGTTACAGACCCACATCAAACATGCAACTGCTTGTCGCATACTCCTGCTACTCCGACCTACGCTTCTCACATCGCATCCTTGGTCCTTAAACGACGGTATATTCTTTTTTCCGGGTTCTTTGAGCGTAAATGGAGACACTTCCCCCTTCTTCGACATATGAATATGCCTCGCCTCGAAGATAAAGAAATCCTGAGTAAGGAGAGAGATTCTCCAGACGAACGAACAACCCGTCAGGTTCGAATTGACTTAGGATGGACCAGGACCCACCTATCTCCACCAAGAAGGAATCGCTTTGGTTACGCAGTTCAGTTGGCGATAAAAGCCAACCTAATCTGCAGGCCGGTAGGCCAGCCAACTAACTCTTCAAAAGAAGAACTTATTTCCCCACACCTATCTCTATGAAACTTCCTTCATAGTTAGGAGAGGTTTTTTTTAGCTTTTTGTCTCTTTTACCGCAGAAAGTTCCCCAAAAGTATGAAAGGTCGGAGGGCTTTGTACCAACCATTCTAGTGTGGTTGGATTCTGTTCAACAGCCCAAGGACTTTCCGCACATTTTTGGTTCTTTCCACTGCTTGAATTGATTGCGACAACTACGAAGAAACGACGAATCCCAACTACGGATATATAAGAACCGAAACTGCTCAGAGCATTCCATCCGGCGTAAGCATCTGGATAATCTGGAATGCGACGTGGCATACCCGAAAGCCCTAAGAAATGCATGGGAAAGAAGGTCAGATTAACCCCGAAAAAAGTGATCCAAAAATGGATTTGGCCTAAAATTTCAGGATATGTCCGACCAAAGATTTTACCCACCCAATAGTAAAATCCAGCAAATAAAGCAAAAACGGCTCCCATAGAAAGTACATAATGGAAATGTGCAACCACATAATAAGTATCATGTAGAGCAATGTCTAGCCCAGAGTTTGCTAGAACTATTCCAGTGAGCCCTCCTATGGTGAACAAAAAGATGAACCCTACAGCAAATAACATGGGTGTTTTGTATCGTATCGAACCTCCCCACATGGTAGCGATCCAACTAAAGATTTTGATTCCTGTGGGCACAGCTATGATCATGGTAGCTGCGGTGAAGTAGGCACGCATATCAACGTCTAAGCCCACAGTAAACATATGATGAGCCCAAACTAGAAATCCAAGAACACCTATACTTATCATGGCATAAACCATGCCTATATACCCGAAGACCGGTTTTCTTGAAAAGGTCGATACGATATGACTAATAATACCAAATCCAGGCAGAATGAGAATATACACCTCTGGATGACCGAAGAACCAAAACAGATGCTGGTATAATATTGGGTCTCCCCCTCCTGCAGGATCAAAAAAGGTTGTATTAAAGTTTCGATCGGTTAATAACATTGTAATTGCCCCCGCCAGTACCGGAAGTGATAATAAAAGTAGGAATGCTGTCACTAGAACGGACCACACAAAAAGTGGTAATCTATGCATAGTCATTCCAGGTCCACGCATGTTGAAGATAGTTGTTATAAAATTGATAGAACCTAAAATTGATGAAATACCTGATAGATGAAGACTAAAAATTGCTAAATCAACTGCTCCTCCAGAATGGCTGGTAATACCACTTAAGGGCGGATAGACTGTCCACCCAGTGCCGCTGCCCACTTCTACTAAGGCTGAGCTTAATAGGAGCAAGAGACTTGGTGGCAACAACCAGAATGATATATTATTTAATCGTGGAAATGCCATGTCAGGTGCACCTATCAGAATCGGAACAAACCAATTACCAAATCCACCTATCATCGCCGGCATAACCATAAAAAAGATCATTAAAAAAGCATGAGCCGTTATTAAAACATTATAAAGTTGATGATTCCCACCAAGAATTTGATCGCCGGGTCGGGATAATTCCATACGAATCAGTACGGAGAAGCATGTGCCCATCACTCCTGCAATGGCACCGAAGATGAAATAGAGAGTCCCAATATCCTTGTGGTTAGTAGAGAAGAGCCATCGAACCATATTTTTCATTTTTGATTTGAGAAATGAAAACTTTCCTTATCAAAGAGGGGCTGGGGGGGCTAGAAGAGAAAAGAATCAGAATTACTGAGCTACCCCGCTCTTTTTTTTCTAATTCCCTTCTAAGATCCTCCGACTTAAACAAGTCGAGAGCATGCTCGTGCTCAGCTCTTTCGAGACTTTCCTTGCTCTTGGGGATTTCTTCCCACCGGATCCTCTGTTCCACTTCCAGGCACCTCCTTGTGGAGCTTTCCGCCTCAAGGAGATCCCGGTTGTGGGAAACAACATTTCGAAAGAAAACGGATCCTCCCTCGTTCTCCTGCAGATCTTGATAAGACGCTTGGAGAACAGTGAAAGAATCAGTTGCGTGAATATGGTCCAGATAGGAACGAAGCGCTTCATCGACCAAGTAGGGCTCGATCGGTAGATAAGGCCCTACTCTTTGATAAAGCGCCACAAATTCCTGAATGACATCTTGTCGCATAGAAGAGAGCTTTTCTTCCATTAGGAAGAGCTTAAGCCGCCCAGGTATGTCTTCCAGGGGGGTATTGTGATTAAGCTCGTTCTGAATGAACGTAACCCATCCCGGATCCTGCTCGTAAAGACTCAGATAGAAGTTTAGCCCTGCTAAATGAGCTAGAGCCTGGGGGTCTTGAATCTCCGGCGGGAGAGTGATCAGAAAGGAGGAGCCGACGAAGCACGAACTAAAAAGATTGAAAATTGGTATTAGGCAGAATATAAAACGACAAAGCAAAAAAAATATAAAAATCGAAAGTAATATCAAATTATATATTAAGGGAAACTTAATACATAAGAAAAAAATAGAAAGTAGTAAAGCGGGTAGTGGAGAAGAGCCATCGAACCAGATTTTTCATTTTCTTTTCGTTTTGAAAACTTGACTTATTAGAGAGGGGCCAGGGGGCTGGAAGAGAAGAACTTGAATACTAAACGCTGGAAGAGAAGAACCTTAATACTAAACCAAGTTTCGGGAACTTCTTGGTGACTTGATTGGTTCCCTTCCCCCAATTTGCAAAGGATGATTCCCGTGAAGGTGATCTCGATCACCATTCTATGATATTTCTGGATGCTTTTGAGAAGCTTTTCCTTTTACCTAATGCCGGCTACCGACAACTTACTTCATGCTATTACTAACACTTATGACTGAGCCGCACTTGCTTTCCAAAAGAAATTGAAACTATCATGCCTCAGACTAGCCAATAGAAGAAAGAGCCACAAGCAAGCCATAGCAGCATCCTTTTTCTTCGCTTTCTTCAACAATGCGAATCTACCTCACTCCTCATCATAACTCAAATACAAATTCGAGTTCCAAATTGATATTTCCTCACGTAAGCAATAAAATGTGAAACCAATATTCATCATGAAACTTCAGACACTGATGATTGTGAGGTTCTGGAAGAGAGACGTCGTAGGCTGAAAAAAAGTAAACAGAAAACCACCCCTTAAACTCATTTGCTCAACATTCTTTCCACAGCAACTAGAAAAGTGGAGAAAATCCAATAAGGGGAGGTCCCGGTGAATACAAATCAATTGGAAACCTCACCCCGCATTCATGTCTCTAACAAGGCTGTCTAAGCTAAGCGGCCATGGACCCATGGACCCGGGGAATCTGAACCATTAGGTAGAGTTTCAGCTGAAAGAAAACCAGGTCAATCTTCCGATCGCGAGTCTTTACAAGCTTGAAACAACTTAAGCACAGGCAGGAGTCGCCCCTTTTAAAGTAAGTATTTATGCGGCGCTGAACTAACGAGCGGATACCTAACCTTCGAAGGAGAAGAAAAGACGGATGTATCTTTCATTCATATCGATCAGATGTGCTTTGCTCAGGACTCCCATTTTACCATTGCTTAAGCCATATTACATAAAGCATAGTGAGTGATACGCAATGCTGGTACCACCATGTTTTTTTCCTCACTCTGTGTAGCCACACTCGTTTGTCCATTTCTACTTATTATTTATGTGAAATAGTATCCGTTGGTTGTAGAAGCACTGGCGTTCAGGGATTGCAAAATCCATAATATCAAGAAGCGGTAGGAACCTGGCTAACTTCGATGCGGATAACGCGCTATAGAAGAAAGTGGATCAACCAAAGTAGACCTTGCTCGAAAGGCACCACAAGGCGAACCAATAGAGTGTGGTGTAAGCGGTGAAGCAGAATAGGAATTGGAACTGCTTGAACTAGAAAGGGCTTCCGCTACCGCGCTACCTCGGGAGCTCCGGAAACGGTATACTCGCTTCACTCATCTGTAATGGTATCCTTGAAAGCTAGCTAAAGTGGGTTCTAGACAAAGTTCTCCTAAGCAGGGCGGAAGGAAAAACAAGAGCAGTATAGCTCTACATTACGCTTCGGGGGCCTCGTCTTACTCACTCACCTTCTACTAATCGGACCGTGACAAAACAACCAGCCCAGCAATAGGCAAGGACTGGCTGAAATCCCTTTCCGGATCCAGTCTATCCGTATCTGCTGTCCCTTCCGCTTTCTGTGTTGATGGAGCTCGGTCAGATAGTTCCGGTATTGCGAAGGAGGGCAACGCATTGGGATCGTCCAATCCCTTCTGATCGGTTGTCGTATTGAATTGCAAATTCTCGTATAGTAAGAGTTCCTTCGGTTTCCTACCTAGCACATTCTCTGTTGTCTACGCCAATATTTGACCTGTGAGTAGAGTGTGGCTGGCTACATACGGGGGAACTCAACCTACCTTTCGAAGGGTAGACCTTTACAGATGAGTGAAACGAGGATTTAGGTATATAAGGAGATGACCCGCCAAGCGAGCCAGCCTGATACCGACTTTCATTGATAGGCCATGAAACATAGAAAATGGGAACTTGTTCGCACGTACCTCGACCGCAGGTCTGAGAATGACGAGTGTGCTTTCACCCATAGCTTCTGTTGCTTAACCGGCTCGTGGTGTTTATGGTCCTGATCCGGTACAGCCGCTAATTCGGCATTTGGTACTGTCACCATTTCTCGAAAGGGAAAAAACATACTTAACAATTCGATTGGCAGGACCAAGGGATAGATCGATTGCAATATAAGTATCATACAAATAGAAATAGACATGAGTACATGAATAAGGAAACGCAAAGGAAACAGAGTAGGGCTAGTCAGAAGCGTCAATGCAGATGCCAATGGGTAATCAGATCCATTCCACTCCACTTCTTCAGATAGCAGTCGATCCTGGATCGTCCTCGCTTCCAAACTCCGTAAATGAATGAAACTCCTTCCCCGGTCCATTGCTCGAGTGTGATACAAATACTTCTTTGAAGTTGTAGGATGCGGGTCATCGATCTTCCTATCGGTCCAGAGGTTATGCGCCAGCTTGGTAAAGCAAAAGTAAGATTTGTTTGTCATATCACGATCGGAACTCACATGTAACTCTTCTTCTTGAGTAGGGGTAAAAGGACACCTATTACGCGGTCATGCCTTGAACGCAGTAAATAAATTAATAAGCTTCGAATAATAGCTACGCGAGTCTCCAATAGAGTCTTAAGCGTTGGTTTTCTTTGCTGGCATCGTAATGGATTGGTGGTTTCAAGAAGCTAGGGAGTAGTACGCAGATTTGAATCCTTTTTTCTATTTTACTACTTTTTTTCGATCGACAAGGACGGCAAGAGGTTCTTTTCCCTAGTTCCTATATATCTAAAGCCTTACCGAGATGTCACGCAAGAACAAGAAGAAAGAGCCCGCCCCTGTTCTGTGGCGGATAGGCTGAGATGGAATTAGAGGGAGGAATGAACTTCAACTTTTCACCTTCCCCCGATCCCCCTTTACCCCCTTCCTAACCTTAGTAAATAGAAAGGCTAGGAATCAGTCTTCTCCTATGCCTACACTACTACAACCAAAGACCTACTTGAACGACAACAGATGCGGATGAACTCGCTTAGCTGCTCGCTCGGTGAAAGGCTTTCCTGGAAGAAAGTGGAAGACGAGGAACGTATCTCTCATCTTCCTTCTCACCTGGCAGAGGACGGGGATGAACTCCAAGGCCACAGGTCTGGAAAAAGAGCGAACTTTCTGATTACTGCAAAAAAGAAATCAAACTAGTTGGGTGATTCTTTAAAGAGCCTAAATCGAAACTGTACTATTGGTACAGAGCCATAAAGAATGGTCGTAACCATAGATCCATCATCTTCGAGGAGGAGGAAACATAAGTCCAATACGCGTTATGGAAGACTAGGGATTGCTAATCCGTCCACGGGGAAGCCTTCTCCCTCTCAGGCTCAAGAGTCAAGATAGCCCGCCCTAAACAAGAAGCTGCTTATTCTTTCAAGGATAAAGCTAACCAAAACAAGCTACGGATTGAGCGTACACACTTGGTAATTATTTCCTGCTACATCTGATGAATTCCACAAGTAAAGAAACAAGAGAAGCTAGCTAATAGTCCCTCTTCACTTCCAACTAGTGCTTTGCCTAAGATGAATGAGTAGTTTAAAGCTTGGATCCATGGATGGGAACATGAGGTGGGCTAGCTTCGGATCCACAACAGGTGGAGAGTACCGGGTGAATCATAGGAACGAGAGTCGCTTGTTTGACTCAATGGAAAGCTTTGAGCGAATCCGGTGGAAGTGCCTCACTTGGTTGGGCTTCGATAGGTGGAAATGGGAATGGGATCGCCCGAGAAACCATTGGATCTAGGAAATTGATTCATTGTTCTACCTCTCCCACTGGTGGTCGGTGGCAACCAAAGGACTTGAATCTAGCGTTTGTTCCGGTTGAGCTTTCATTCCTTCGAATAGACGGATAGCTCTTGGAGGAAGGGATGAGCTTTTATCGGAAGGACCTGGCCGATGCAATCGAGAGACTGAGAGGAACTGGACTTGGCAGAGGAATGCATAGAAATATCTGCCTTTGCCAGGAGAATCCAAACCTGCCTAATAGCCTATGAATGTGGAATCCCGTTCGTATTCTTCCTCAAAGCCATATTTGCCTTTATCTGATTTCAACCTATTGATCTTTACTATGCATGGATATCTTTACTCATGATTCAACAGTTCACATCCCCAGCGAACTCCCTCACACCAACTGGCATTAAAGAGGAGCTGTGCAAAAAAAAAAGTGCCATAGCATATATTATTGCTTGCGCAAAGATCGGAATCATACCTCTAGCAGGCATTGTCTTCTGTTACCTAAACAGCTGTCATTTCTACTTTACTGAAATAGAGACTTTCATTGATACTTGAACTATTGACCTGGCTAGCGCTAACGCTTTGCAAGGTAATTGGAGACTGGTCCGCTTGAAATCGCTAGAGTTGAGAAGGGTCTGCTAATCATGGTACGAATTATTTGTTTAGGTAGGTATACTACCGAAGCTGTTATGCCGACAACAGCTGAAATAGCGGAGGTGATTGCCGACACTCTCTATCTATAGGATAAGCAGCTAGATCAATTTCCTAACAGGAGAGTGACTTAGCGTAACAGTAAAACATTGAATTGGACCGCTTCGCCCCTTGGCGGATCTTCCTCCAAGAGAGTCAATGGGACTTGGTCTCGATGTCAACTAAAGAATTAACCGAGTCAGGTATTCCCTTATGAAGGGCTAATGCAGTCGATCTCTTCACATCTTCAGTCAATCGGACTTTTTTCTAGTCTTGCCTTCCTAAAAGGTATTCCCATATCGGGTGAATGACCAGATCGAGATAAGTTGGCCTTCTCTGAATCTATCCGAATCCTGAATCTATCAATAGAAGGACGACGATACTCGAAGACTTTCCACTTTCAGCCCTAAGAGGGAACAACTCTCAAACGTGATAAAAGCCCTATTTTCGGCACCTTCATGCTCCTTCTTGAAAAAATAGGGTCCAACCCTATAATCTAATCGTTGGGGTTTTGCTTCGTCTTTCTCCTTAGGGACAGACCTCGACTCACTACATGATGGAGTAGACCAAGGCGAAGAACTGATATAGATAGTCATATTGGCCTCTCGCACTGCCAGACTTTTCTTTTGCTTTATTGATTCAAGGAATAGATCCCTAACGAAATTCCTTTAAAGCAGGACATCTCCTTCCCTGCCTGCTTCTTGGCTACAACCACAGCTACGGCTAGTAGTATTCATAGGGTCCTTTGATCGCATTCTTTCCCGCTGAAGAGTCTGATCCATCTCCTATCCTTCTTGGGAAAGCTATGGTACTAATGGCTGGCCTAGCTGGCACTTTCTTTATGCTAATCAAACTAGAAGTTCTTTGAGTTGAATAGACGATGACTGGACACAACGGAACTCTTCCTCTCTCATAGGGTCACTGACTCAATTTCATTTCTTTAAGGGAGGGTTCTAGCTGAAGGGCGGTCCTTTTCATCTCTAACTCGAATGTTCGAGCTAATGTTTCCGGTAGTTGGAGTTGCGGGGAAGCTTCCCGGATGAAAAGAGATTGAATGAGAACTGGCAGAATATATGCATGGAGATTGACTTGGTGCGAAGGAAAATAGTAGATCTTCCATAGGCGCTTTTCGGACTACACGCCAGTCTTTTTCACCAAGAGCTTGTTCCGAAATGGAGAAGTACTTTGGAATGATTTTATTGGGATGCTAGTGAGTTAATGAGCACTCTTTGCATGGTTCCATCAACCCTTTTCTTGCGTGTTCTGAATCGACTTCTCATCTATAAAGAAGAGATGCCCCGTAGAAGACTCCAGGCCACCGAAGCTAACAAAAGGCTAAGGAGACCCATTTAGTTCTTTGTTCTTATGCCGACTAAAGCTAGCGGAGCCACAGCTTGAATCTCCCTAGAAATCCCCACTCGTAGCCCGACGGCTGGGTTTGTTAAGCATATTTGATTGGAAGCTCTTCTTCACCGGGTTAAGCGATGGTAGTTTTAGGCTTGGCTTATCACCATATCCAACCCGAATTCCGTAGTTCGAAAGGAGAATTAGGCTACCTGAGAGCCTCAACAATTGCCACCCATGAGGGATATTCAGCACCGAATTGATCTAATTCCTGGTGCTAGTCTTCCTAATTTGCCTCACTATCGAATGAATCCAAAGTTGCTGCTATCAGAGAATGGCCAACACCGAAGACCATTTCAGAAGTGAGAAGCTAAGTGATGCAAGGAAGAAATGGAGTACATATCAGCAAGAGTAGTACGCTGTATTCAGAGCTTTGAAAACATGGGAGGTTTATTTGCTGCCTAAGGAGTTTCTTGTCTATACTGACCATCAAGCCTTGAAGCATTTCAAAGATCATCAACATGTCGATCTGGCAAGATGGGAAGCTTATTTGGACAGATTCAACTATCTCATTGTCTACAAATCAGGAGCCACAAATCAAGTAGCTGATGCTTTGAGTCGACGTGTTAGTACTCCATTTCTTTGAAAGCTGAATTGCCAGGTATAGCCCTATGCTGCTCTTTACCATGCTGTATATAAACCACTCGTTTCACTCACAACCTTCACCACTGATCGGAGATCAAGTTAGTGGTCAGTAGTGTTTGCTACAGATGATTACGACTCGTCAGGTTCGAACTGACTTAGGTTGGACCAGGACCCACCTATCCTCTACCAATAAGGAGTCGCTTTTGTTTTCGCAGTTCAGTGCCTCCTTAATCTGCGTAATTGCTTTTCGCGCCCATGGTGGACGCGACAGGTTTTTTTGAAAGCGATATCCCGCACGCTCGATGTATGAAAATCAGACCCCCCCTTTTACCTGTATGTCTTTTACGTACAGTGATTATGGTCATTCTGACCCCCCTCAACCATGAGAATGACAAATCGTGCAGAGCCACATAGCCCGCTTTTTGAGCTTGAATTCGATTTCGCTCCGCGAAATCAGAGAGCGCCGAAACGTACGCGGCATCAATCTTCTTCAAATAGCTTTTTACTTGCCAAATGCAAGCTAACAGAACTAAAACAACAAAAAAAGGAGAATACCTTTCTCTAAAATAGGAAGATTACAAAACACAGTAAGGAAATCCTTATTTTGCATTTGTTTTTTCTCTATGAACTCCTCTTCCCCCTTATTTACCCCCTTGTGGAGCTTTGGAAAGGAGAGAATTTGAATAAGGTAACTCTCAGAAACTCTTATTGGACGAGAGAGAGTCAATATGATATTGGCGTGGGTTCTACCAACTAAACGAATCAGTTTTGGATTGGATAAATAGCGTATAATGATAGACGCTTCTTCGGCACACATGGAGACATACCTCCCGTAGCTGACCCCTGAATTCAAGGATACTGCCGGCTTTGTTACTAACTAATAGAAACCCCTTAATACAACGTTCGTTTTTCATAAATGTCATAAGGTAGGTAGACCCGGTCTTGCGCTCGTCCGGGTAAGTGGCACATTGTGCTAAGTGCTCGAACCATTGGCTGATCTCAGCTGTATCGCCTCATACAAATTAGTTAAGCGAGAAAACAAACGGCTACATAGGAGCTCTATGGTGGACCACCAGCAGGAAGATCGAATGGCTTAGCGCATCCTGCGCCTACTGGACCTGACTTTGTAGGATACTCTGATAGACTAGTCGAATGGCAATGGCCTAGTGGTTGTATCTGCTTGCCGATTCCTATTAAGAATACGAGAGTGACAAATGAGATGGAGATCTTGGCTATCATCAAACCATCCTCCCTCCGCTTATCTCTTTCCTTTCTATATGATAAGTCTACTCGTGCCTCAAGGGCCGGTCATTTACGCTCTCCACTGCATGAACATCATTCCCAACTAGATCTGTACGGCTTCCGTTGTCTCCTTTTCGATTCCCGACTCTAGCTCACAGGTATCCATAAGAGTGACCAGCCCTGAATGCTTAAACCTATCAATCCTCTCCTAAATTTCTTTCTTTTTGTCGTTGGGCAAGGAGCAATCCATTCAGCACTTTCCGATGGGGACCAAAAGCCACTGGGCTACCAAGAAGTCGGATTCAGTTCAGTCCCGTTTTCAAGATCCGGTTTAGTGTTTGGGGATGGCTTGGTCCAAGCCCACATCCATAGTAGATGGACTTGAGCAGGCAAGTATGCCACCTACTGATATGATTGATTATGACAATTATGATATGGACTGGACGGTTGTGCAACCGATTGTACTGACTCGCTTACCCCCGAGAACACCTAAGACATGGGGGTTATTTACGCGAGTAAGCCTAGCAAGGACCAAGATCTCGATCTAGCCTAGTTGGGGCTTTAGAGTCACATGACACAGTACCAAGAATGGGAGAACCAGTAACAATTGATACG
Source organism: Triticum urartu (assembly GCF_056163025.1). Taxonomy (NCBI): domain Eukaryota; kingdom Viridiplantae; phylum Streptophyta; class Magnoliopsida; order Poales; family Poaceae; genus Triticum; species Triticum urartu. The sequence goes on from NC_141874.1 coordinate 10,895,418, forward strand.
GATTTCCAACCAACGGATCTTCTTACAATTGGACCAGAACCTTTAGCTGTTTCCTACTCGGTCTACAGCTTGGTTTGAAATGAGGGAGCCATACCGTGTGGTTGAAGCAGAGTACCGTTTTGCAGTGGATAGGGCACTATCTCTATTCGTAGCAGCATTGCGTATTGCTCTCACTAGGAAAGGGGGACATAACCCCTACTATAGAGCAGGAATGGAAGGGAATGAGCTCGGCTGCTTCTCCCCCACACTTCTTTATTTCTCCGTGCCCCTATTTAGTTAGTACTTTCGAGTTAAGAGCGAGAAAACAAACTATTTCATTTAATAAAAAAAGTGCAACGGCTGTAGAGTGAAAAGGCCATGAGGATGGCTACGGCTTTGAAGCTCCTTTATCTACCATAGATAGAATGGAAGAGTTTTTTCTCACTGCACTGATCCACCAAGGCTAGGGATATCCAATGGGATGGAGCTATTTCCCTTGGCACCTTAGAGTCCTCAGACGATGAACAGAGCACTAGATGCCCTAATCTACTCCTATGCTAAGTGTCTTTGTTTGGTTTGATTTCTTGTGAAAGCGGCTAGCCCCATCACTAAAGCATGCCTGTTCCATATGAAAGGTGATGTAGGTAGGGCTGGTAGGGGAAGTAAGAAATAGGTGAGACTCGTTAATGAAACTAGCCTTCAGCCTTAGATTTCTAAGTTCTGTTTCCACCATTACTAGTGTTTCCTTGCTTTTCATAATAGAAAAAGATCAACTAAACTAAACCAGAGATTGTCGTAGAGATTGGCAGGACTGGGTATTATTCTGGGCGATGAAATGGATGGAATTTCTTGAAACATAACTCACTTCACTTATAATCGAATTTGGAAAAGGGAGACTAGCTGCTGCAATAAATCAAGAAGAAAGCAGGCGCAAAAGAGAAGCTCAATGAGAGAGATTCTAGACCGGTCATGGTCGGGGCTGATCGATCGCTCCTTAAAAGGGAGTTAACTGCTTCGAACCATACATGAAACTTATCTCATAGAGTGAGCTAGCCCCAGATAGCGAAGGATAGCTATTGACTTATTGGGAAACCTGCCTCCAATACATGCTTATCCCAGACCCCCTATTCCATCATTTTAGGTTTTCATGGCCGATTCAATAACATAGTTCACACACCTCTTTTCAATTCTCTAGAGATAGTTGTCATTTATCTCTTCTTCCGGGTCCCTCCTATTTGGTTGGAAGTTTCCTGCTCCAGTTGGGAAAGCAAGGGCCCTAGTTTCGTTATTGAGTCTCGTTATGGTCGAATATGAATGAATCCTGGAATGGAATAAAAACATGAGTAAAATGCATCGTAGTCCCTCAATCGAACAGTCAACTAGTTCATATCTAACCTTATGTATTCTTTTCCCGCACCTTAGCTTCAAATAATTGAATGAATGAGTGCTATTTCAGAGTTCAAGTTTAGGTATTAGCTCGCTACAGTTTAGTCAGTAGTTCTGTCCCTTTGTTCGGTGAACTAGTTCTGGATATAAGCATTAGAATGAGAGTGGCTACATATTCAGATTACTTGACTCGCTTTCCTGTTTCCGAATCCCTTCTTGCATACAATCCTAATTCACAATCCGATTCTTGCTCGATTCTATAATGAAAAACAGACCTTGTGCCATGGATTTGATGAAGCTTGAAAGGACTCCCCTTGTTCGAAGTCAAAGATAAGAAGCATACGGGTGACAACCCCAATCCTTATATATCAATCCAATTACCGGAGGAACGAAGAACTAAGTTTGCCTGACGCCCGAAAACAACTTGTTTGTTTTGGTGGAAGAGGAAGAAATAGAGAAAGATCGCCGCTTTTCATACGCTAATTCGTGATTCAAAGTAGAGCGAGTGAGGGAGCTATACCCGGGACTCAATCAACATATGCCAAGTGTTCCGTAATCTATGGGCAGCACTCCGTAGGAATGTTATAGTCTAGGCATGTCGTAGTAGTCATTAGACAGAAAGAGGAGAAACTTAACATGTCTTATTCCGAATTCCTGCGGTTGTCATTATGTTCCAGCAAGGAAATAGTCATTCTTTCATTCCGAGCATTCGACTAACGGCACTGATTTCTAGTGCTATAACAGAAACTGCCCTTAACGCGCAAATGAAAGCCCTCACAACACTCTTTACCTGCAACTGCTCCCGCTTATGGTAGTAGATAAACAGGTGGTGGACATGTATCTGCAGCCTCTGCTGCTGGTAGATTGACTGTTTTATATGGACTGAAAAAAAACGGAGGGTAGTGCTTGAGAATGCTACTCTACTCCTGGAATTAGCCATCCCCTTCTTTGACTATTCGACCTGCTCCTCGAAGCAAGGAAGGGAATGAAGATGGCATTGAATGCCCTTTCCGCAAGAAGGATAGGAGTTGGCTTACCGCATCTACCTTCTCATCGCGGGATAAGGGCTGGGGCGTTAACTTAAGTACTAAAGCTGCTGGAGCGGCTGCCTTCGTTGATTCCCCACGAAGGAATCGCAATATCGCTACTTCCCCTTGCTGCCCTAAGCGGGGGAGATGGATTAAAAACCTTGTGTGAAGGAAAGGCTGTCAAAGTCGTTGACCATTAATCCGGTTGAAGGACAAATGGACAGTGAATCAACAGAATCGAGTTGTTCTAAGGATTCGGATTCGGCAGTCGAGACATCTATATCTATGGAATTTCAAAAGAGAGAAAAGGATCCGAATCCGACCCAAGGATGAGCTCAAACCTTAGGGTTTGAAAAGAATAAGTAAAGCTCTCGTTTACTTCAATCAAAAAAGGTAGGTCATAACACAGATTGAATTAGACCTTACTCAATCACTCATTGCTGGAAAAAGTAGAGCGATTTCGTCGCAAAAAAAGCACGAGCGAGATATTCTTCCTTAACAGGGATCTCAATTGCGGGAAGAAGTACAAAGGGCAAAGGCAGAAGTGGAAGGGTCAAACTCCTCTATCGGGGAAAGACAGGAAGGATCAAAGTGTAAAATCACTTGTTTGAAACACCTATAAAATAGAAATGGCTATTAGAAGTTGTATTTTCGGTGGTCAAAGGGAAGGAATCAGAAAAGAGGGAAGCGCTCTCAAGGTAGAATCAGTTCCAGGCAAGTATGTCCATTGAAAGGAAAGAGTCCCTAAACAGACAGGTTTTCAGCAAATAAGACGGGTCCTGGTCTTCGGCAACAAAAGAAGCCGAAGCGAGAGCTCGATCAAAGAACCTTTATAGATCCTCATCATCCTCAGGTTCTGGATAAACAGCGAGAAGGGAATCTTCCTGTTCGAATGGAAGATTTTCGAAAGAGAGGGGAGAAATCAATCACATGCGTGAGCGGATCGAGCTATTATATAATAAGTAACGACTGAAAAAGCTATTCTTGTTAGATCCACTTGTCAAGGCGCGTAAAGCCGTGTTCCTTCTCAGCTCACGCTTTCCTGATTGATTTGAAAGACCCTACACACCACCGTATCCTTGGCTTTCTTCCCACTTTCAAAGAACTTGCTATCATTCTTTCGATTCTATCTCCTTGCTTTAGGTCTTATGCTTCTTATTAAAGGGGTTATGCCACTCCGAGTCCATCAGTGTTGAAGGAATGGACAGAGACAGGCAAAGACAAAGTACTGATTTTACTACCGATAGAGAGCAGAGCTAGAGACAAGATGCCTAGGACCTGGAGGAGATCCATAAGAACCAAGTCGTGGAGAAGATAGCATCAAACTGGAGATAATAAACCTAACTCTCCGTGCTTTAATCGAGAATGGATACAGGGTCGTCGAGCGAAACCTTTATTAGGGGGTAGACCTACCTTGTTTTGTTGACTTATTGCTTTCCAGCAAAGCGTGCCGGCCCTATCTCTAAAGCACCAAACTTCCACATTTTAGGAGATGCCCTATCTTCCCTTAAATAGCCAGCTTATTGAATAGAGCTATCACTCCTTACCTTACCTAAGACCCCTTCGGGATATCTTTTGAAAACCTTTTCTCTGAAAAGAAAAGATGTTTGCGATCCCTTGCCCGCTCGATTAAAGAAAGTGGGATCTGGCCTTGCATTTTTTAGATAGGGCTCCCTCACGGCATTCTTGCTCTTGCATTTGAAAGTCGAATCAGGATTCCATCTAGAGAAAGGTTCCGAATGGAACTAGTGAATGTGTATGCCGAACGTAGGCAGGTATACCTGACCTTTGATATTAAGCTATGATCTCTCTTCTCTCTCTTGAAGTTCCCACAAAGCGACTCTGAACCTAAGACCGGGTTGTGGGATGTCTTTTGATATTCTAAACTAAGAAAAATGCAATTGGATTTCTTTTGATATCCCTATGATAGGAAATGAAATAAAAGGTCGAGCTTAAGCCGATTCCATTGCGGAAAGAAAAGAGGCTCTCCCATTCCCACCTGATACGTCAAAAGCAATTGACTAATAAGGGGAACCAACCAGTCGAATTCGATTGATTATGTCACTCCGCATTACTAGAAAAGGGCAGCAGCTTTCTACTAAAATGGGCTTTGGCACTCCTTCCGCTATTACTCGAAATAACAATAATAGTGAAAGGGCATTCGAATTTGTGACAACGTCAAAGGCTCGT
>NC_141874.1:10905000-10920000 GCF_056163025.1 Triticum urartu
AATCGGGTGTGAAGTGTCCTTCTAGGTTCTGGCTGGTAGAGCAGAGGACTGAAAATCCTCTTTAGTTTCACGCATGGGACTCTAAATCCCAATTGCGCTAGCTCTGTGGTTCTATTCCACAACAGAACGAACAATGAATGAATGTGGGCGGTCAACCACGTAAGCCTATGCCCAGGAAAGAAAGGACTAGGGAGGGATTGAGAGAAGCTTTCACAGTGGAAAATGAAAAAAAGCATATCATTCTTAGAAATTGTGGAATTTGACTCAGTTAGAGCTATGGTTTAGCATCAAGAGGGAAGTTTTGTAAAAGCAACAGGAAGAATTGCTCAGATACCCGTGAGCGTATATAACTTGGGTCGTGTTATAAATGCTCTGGCTAAACCTATTGATGGGAGAGGCGAAATTGTAGCTTCCGAATCTCGCTTAATTGAATCTCCTGCTCCAGGTAGAATTTCCAGGCGTTCCGTATACGAACCTCTTCAAACAGGGCTTATTGCTATCGATTCGATGATCCCTATAGGGCACGGTCAGCGAGAGTTCATTATTGGGGACAGACAGACTGGCAAAACAGCAGTAGCCACAGATACAATTCTCAAGAAAAAAGGGCAAGGTGTAATATGTGTTTATGTAGCTATCGGTCAAAGAGCATCCTCCGTAGCTCAAGTAGTAACTACTTTCCATGAGGAGGGGGCCATGGAATACACTATTGTAGTAGCTGAAATGGCGGATTCACCTGCTACATTACAATACCTCGCTCCTTATACGGGAGCAGCCCTGGCTGAGTATTTTATGTACTGCGAACGGCATACTTTAATAATTTATGATGATCTCTCCAAACAGGCACAAGCTTATCACCAAATGTCCCTTCTATTAAGAAGACCTCCCGGCCGTGAGGCTTATCCAGGGGATGTTTTTTATTTGCATTCACGCCTTTTAGAAAGAACCGCTAAATTAAATTCTCTTTTAGGCGAAGGAAGTATGACTGCTTTACCAATAGTTGAGACTCAATCTGGAGACGTTTCCGCCTATATTCCTACTAATGTAATCTCCATTACAGATGTACAAATATTCTTATCTGCGGATCTATTCAATGCCGGAATTCGACCCGCTATTAATGTGGGTATTTCTGTTTCCAGAGTAGGATCCGCGGCTCAAATTAAAGCCATCAAACAAGTAGCTAGCAAATCCAAATTGGAACTAGCTCAATTCGCAGAGTGACAAGCCTATTATTCGCCTCTGCTCTCGATAAAACAAGTCAGAATCAATTGGCAAGGGGTCAACGATTCAGGGAATTGCTTAAACAATCCCAGGCAAATCCTCTCCAAGTGGAAGAGCAGATAGCTACTATTTCTACCGGAACAAGAGGATATCTTGATTCGTTAGAAATTGAACAGGTAAAGAAATAGTTCAATCACCCCAGAATCGTCGAAATCCCCTCGAAATGGAGAGCGGCGCAAGTCTCACACTCTTTCTGTCACTCTCTATCCTCTGTCTTTCAGATTTTCCCCTCGTAGCTGATACAGTGAAATATTATTATGTAAGGGAGCTGATCCACAGGATTCAATGGTGAATTCTGATTTCCCCACAGACTAAACCAAAGGAGAAGAATAGAATAATTCACTGGTGCAGGCGGAGCAGCAAACCTTCGTAGAAAAGGGAGAGGGTATACCTAGAAATGATGAAATCAACCAGCACTGCCTTGCTAATTGAATAAAGGAAGATGCCGACTACTTTCTGAACAGAACAATGAGAGTCCCGAACAATGGGAGAATGGAGCTTCCCGTCTATGAACTAATTGCTAGACTATATCGTATCGAGCTCAAAGGTTTGTGCAACTTATCTATCAAGCCACACTTCTTTACTTCGAGATAGCGCATTCCACACTTCTTTACTTCGCTATAGAAGTAGGATCCCAGCCCACAATACAATCAGTAGTTTACTTAACTGATATAAAGAGTTTCCCCTGCCTGCCCCTACTATCAATTGATAATACATAAATGATCCGGGGCTAGTGTTGGGTAGCCGGGCCCACTAGAATTCAAGTGCTTCTTATCGATTCAATACACCCTTAACGGATCCCCGTGCTTTATCTCCATTGGGTGGAGCAAGACCCTTGTCCTATCTTTTCTTTACAGAGCAATAGAAATGATGGTTGCCCCTCGCTGCACTGACCAATGATATCTTAGAAGAGAGAAAGACTTCTATAACTTGCCAATGATATCTAGTGGGCACTACGAACTCCAGGCATACTGTACTTGACCACCCTACTTTGCTTTGTCCCTATTAGGCGAAATCAATACTTACATTCAATTGGTAGAGAGGAAGAAGAGAACTGACACTAGTAATAGGTTGATGACTTCTCTTAACAGAACTGACACTAGTAATAGGTTGATGACTTCTCTGACTTAATAGCTGGCCGACTTCTCTTCATGGATCACCGTTCTATATAGTTAGGCGCAGCATCGCGTTTAACCACCTATCCCTATTCCCTCAATCGATACCGTCCAACTATCCTTTTATTGGGACAGCAGCATACTTCTCGTTAGGGACAATAGTTCCTATACTTAACTAACCTCTGTGCGCAATCACTGTTTGACACATCATTCTTTCAGCTTTTCGTTCTTGACGACTCTGTTTGACGGAGCCTGACCTTGAACTAGCTTTTTGCAACACAAACCACTATCTTTACTTTCCTTTAGCAATAGTATCTAACTATCAATTCATAAGAGTCAAATGGGTGGGTCCATCCCATCTATCGACAGGTCCTGATACCGGATCTGGGAAACAAGCAATACTCGCCGCAATTCCTTAATGAAAAACAGACCTATCTTCTCTTGAAAGACTGTCCTTTCCTCGCTTGTTACTGTGATATCAATGAAAGAAAGCTGGATACTGACTTCTTCCCAAGAGCTCTATCAGCCCTGAATTCCTTAGCCATACGACTCTTCCTTAGTTTCCTAATGCTGGTGGCCCTAGCTAGTGGTGAGACGGGGCATATACTATTCTCGGTCTTATAACGAAGAGGTTGCCTAGTTTGAACCGAACACTGTACTTGATCTCTCGTCCTATCACAAACAAGTCTCTTCCCCCGAGTCCTAGTAGACTAGTCCAAGTAGTCCGGGACAATAGCGTCCCGTCTCTTCACTGACCCCTGGCACACAATCACTATAAGACAAAGCAAGACAAACCTCTCTTATCCTTCTCGGCTAGAAGTTACAAGTTTCCTGTTCCGGTTTCGGCTTGAGGGAGGTGCCTGAAATCGATTCAATTCTTATCTCCGATTTCGAACTCCGGCTGGATTCTTATGACCAAGAGCTATTTTATTGGTCAGAAGAATGGAAGGACAACGAGAAGATGGTTCGGTTGCTCCTGCTGGAATATTCCATTTATTTAATACTCCGACTCGCGTAACCCCGAATGGCAATGTTGTTATTGCGGTTGGTCAGATCAATAAGACAACAAGGGAGTCAGAATATTCTGATAATAGCAAACAGGGCTTTGGAATCTATGGAAGGAGCCTTCAATGCTTCTCCAGTGTCAACCATTAGTCGATAACAGAATGAAATGCCACAATTAAGTTGAAAAAGAGAGTCATTAAAAAGAGGCATGCTTGAAAAAGAGTACAGATAATATGTTATGGATGTGAGGAGCCTCACCCAGTACTTTTCTTACTAGACTAAAAAACTCTACTCTCCTTTCACAGCCAACCCACCCATTGCTTTTTCGAGCTCGATAAAAAGGAAAGTTCACGTGCCAATCCTTACCATTGGTAACTGTAATTACCAAGCCTAATCTTTCACTGAATACCGAGTAAAGCAAGCAAGAAAGAGGGAAGGAGCAGCTGTTTTCGAGCTAGGCTCGATCCCTTTTTCATCCACTTCTCGCTATTTGTAATTCTACTTGAATTAGTTCTTGCTAAGTTTAGTGAGGTGAGTACTGCATCCATAACTAGAGGACTTGCTTTTCTGCTTGGCTCCCAGGGGAAGTTGGATTGGATAAGAGGAATTGAAGCGCAAGGAAGGCAGTCGGTATTCAAACAACTATTGAGAGTTCCCAACTCTGGGTAAAGGAAATCTGTACTTGACGACTGAACCAAATCCTTTGCCTTTATTTATTCTACTATTTTGATATAGATCAGCTGAAAGCAAAACAAAAATACTACTACATTGGGACAATGACCCACCTTTGTCTACTCAACCTGTCATCTTCTCTCCTCGCTCCCTCGGACAAATAAGACTATTTATTAAGTGATAAACAAGAGAAACTAGTGATATTATGTAAGCTTCTGGCCATGTCTGATTGGCATTCAAGTCTGCCTTCCATTGCTTGAAAAGGCCTAGCACCGTAAGTAGCAATTGGCTATGTCCAAACTCAAACGTCGTGTTTTATCTAAGCACAGGAGTCGTAATAAGGAAAGAAGACATAAGAATGGGAAGTATCCGCTAGTTATAACGTAGTATAAAGAGAGCTATTTCATGGATCTTGGTCACAATAAAAAGAATCCAATAATGATCTATCAACTAAATGAGTTTATTATATAATCCCGTCTCTTCAAGGTTTTTAAGATGATTTAGTAGATGTGTCGGTAGCGTTTTCATCTGCCGTTGGGAGTGACTGCTTTGCTAATCTATCCTTTTATCCTTCTTTTTGGAGACAAGCACATATTACCGTAACCTAGTGATTAATATATCCTGTTGGTACTACTTCGTCGAGCAATCAATCCTTTTTCCATTCTTGTTCTGAGGTTGTCAGCTTCCTCCGATGGCACCACTTGTACTCTCTGTCGGAATCTGTAGACATAGTTTCTGGGCGTCTTTAAAAACTGATCGACATAGTTGTCACACACAAACCTGCGCAACGGCTTTGGAGTAAAAGAATCCCCTGCCCGGTCACACACATCATCTCGAGCGCGGAATCTACTACTCTAACAAGATACTCGGCTTGGGTAAATCATGCTTTCGTTATGCGAGGAAAGTGAAAGGAAAGAGGGAAAGGGAGACACTGGGCAATCCGGAATCGATGAAATCACTATTTTTTCGCCTTGTAATATGTCCGGTTACATTCCAAAGATGAATCAGACCAGGAGATAGATAAGCGCTATGGCGGACACATGAAATAAGAATTTGAAAAGTAATGATCAACTTTATGGATCCATAGGTAGATTCACTTGTGAAGCTATGGGATGGGACAAGATTCAAAAGTACCAAAAGTAAGTTAAGTGGGACGCTGAGTTCATTGCTGCGATCGAGGGTCCAAAGCCAGCCAATTTGATGACCGCGCAGGAACGGGTTCCGAATGCTCACAATAATGTAGTTGGAAATGAAAAAAGGCTCCTAAATTGATACCTAATAATAGCTTAGCAGCTCCTTCGTTTTACTAAAGAGCCAAGTTCGGACAAGCAACTCGGAAGGAGGAATGTGTTGAGATGCCTATGCCTAAGAGAGATAAGCGGAGGACGTATGATAGCCGAGAGGATGTCAGTAAACGACGGAGTTTAAGGAGTTGTTTTTGAATTCGGCATGGCATATTTCATTTTTTTAATGAGAACGTCGTCTCCTTGCTTACCCGCCTGGCCAATGGAAGGAATTAATTACCTTGGTCAGTCAGCGAAAGAAATAATATCACCAGTTCATCATCCCAATCCTTCCTATTAGTTTCATTAATTAATTCAGCCCCAGAGTGTTGGGAATCAAGGGCCAAGAAAGAATCCCAAGTCTATCCTATCTCGCCACGGTCGAAAGCACAATCCCTTTCTCTTCCTATCCCGAAATCGTCGTTTCATTCCTCCGCAACTTCTATCGCGGACAGATTAAGATATAACTTAAGGCTTTCCCAAGCTAGCGCATAACCTCTGGTAGAGGCATTCACCCAGAGACAGAGAAGTGGGAAACCGCGGATGAAAAGAATACCGAGGTCTTTGATAGCAAACTTCTACGCGAGCTTTCTAACTAAAAGGAATCTCTTATTCATATGGCATAAAATGGAAAAACTTGATGGAGATTTCTTCTCCATTTCCATGGTACAGTCCCTTTGCATGCTACAGTTCCATTACTTACTACCTGAATTTGCTATATACGAAATTCTGACATCTACGGTACTTGTCGTCTACTTCTGGTGGAAGCAATTCCAAAGGTGAAGATAATACTGAGCCGAATAGTAATGAGGGGAATGCAAAATCTAGCAAAGGTAAGAAGGGTCAAGGAAGAATAGCAGTGACTTATAAAAGGAAAGCACCGAATAAAAGGAAGGAGATCCGTCTTTATTTTTTGCATGTGGTCAATGCGTTTGCTGATTGATAACTGTCTAATCTTAAGATGGTTTTGTGGCACGTTACAAACATACATATATAGTAGAAATATAGTTGTGTTGAGTTAGGTTGAAGAATTTTTACCTTCTTTTTGAAATGAGATATAGTGCTTTCTTTGTTCGGTAGGAGATTTTGCACTTTCATATTCTAGTTCCTCATTTGAGCGTTCTTTTGCTCTGTTGGTGGGGCATAAACTCATAAATAGTGTGTGTTTTTTCTTTAAAGAATAGTAAAAGTATGCACTCAAGTAGTAGCTTTTTCTAAATAGTCGAGTAGGGCTGGCAACAAGGACTAGGAAGATACGGGCTAGTTTGTTTTTTTAGGGGATTTATTTATGAAAGATATGCATGTGAGTAGGTCAGTATATGCGTACTTGCCAATAGAGGAAAACACGTAGTAAGTAGGCTTGCTTTTTCGTAGGGATAGGTAGCTTGACAAGGGATGCCTGGGATAGCACATAGGAAAAGTATAGAAGGAAAGGCGGCGGGAAAGTAGCCATGGTCAAGGTAAACAAGTACTAGGTCTTTTCTTTCCGAAGCAAGTCAAGGACAACTAGGTCAGTCTGGGGGGGCAATCCTCTAGATCGATACTTCTCTTCCACAGACTAAACCAATTAATAAACAATTTACAGAGTATTCTTGCATTCCTATCTGGTCTGCATCTCTCCTATCGAAACTATAATATAACCTTAATGGAAGGGCCCTGGTTCTGCCTTGCCAAACCGACAAATCCAGAAATTGTAGATGAATTCATCGGGCTTAACGTGTGATTTCGTTATAAGTGAACAGGCGTCGTCGTCCAGCCGTGTCGAGTTGGGATTAGAGGAGAGAGCTCGAATGGATAGGTCCCGTGAGGCGGGTGTGCAGCACGAAGGATTAAGAAGGTCCTCTTTATTTACGGAATCAACAAGAAAGACTTAGCAGCCCAAATAAAGTAACCCTTTCCCCCTCCCGAGTCTATCGTATCCATAGTTTCAGTGGGTATCGAACTGCGAAGCGAGGAAGCTATTTCAATTGAACGGGCTTACTTTCTTACTTGGTTCTTTTGTAGAACAACCTTGGTATGAAGCTAGACGATTCAAACTATATAAGCATAAGCAATTCAAACTAGACATTTCGACCTTCATCCCACCCGAGAAATAATAAGCAAAGAGCTCGTAAGTAGGGCATAGAGAAAGCGACTCCTTGTTGGTGTAAGATAGGTGTTGGTCCGATTCACCTATGTCAGTTCGAACCTGACGAGTCGTTCGTTCATGTAGAGAATCTCTCTCCTTTTCTTCTAAGTCTTGCTTCATTAAGTTACTTGCTCTCTCAGCCTTATAATAATAATCAATAATCAAATACTTTATGCTAAATTCTGTATAGCAATCAATGTCTGAGGGCATAGAGAACCTTAAGAGGATAGGAAAGTCTATTTATTTGAGACCAGTGAGGTCTGAAATTCAAGCATTCGGGTCAAGACTATAAGGCGCTATCAGGCCATACCTCAAAAGGCTCGCTACCTTCTCTAGATACTTGATTGGAAGAGAGGGTAGATGTAAGAGAGTTAAAGCACTTCGCTGGAAGAAGGGTATAATGGAAAGTCAATCAATATTTCATCCGGAACTAAATAGGTCATTTACGACTCAATGGTTTATCAATCAAATACATCAGCATTCCAAAATACTACCCGCTAACGCCCTCACTCTTTGACTTAGAGGTCTTAGCCCCACCTTTACTTATATCTTAGACTTATACTCTTCCTTACTTCCCTTCTCTGGCCATGTGGTTGAGGATATTTGAAAAAAGAAGAAATTGACAATACCTACTATCGATGCCTAAGAGTAGGTCTTTACCAGCTTGCCTAATAAGAGTAGTTTAATACCGGCTTACTTGTACAAGCTTATACTATAAGAGTGAGTACGCTACCTTCTTGATTATTATCATCAAAAATATATTTTGAAACCATCCTAGTGTCATTTACTTTCATAAAGCAAATCTTAGTAAATAAATGTGGGTGATCCTACTTAGAATAAGACTTATATTGTGGTGTTAGGTACTAATATAACTCCACTTTATGCGTATAGGAAGGCGGGTGCTTAGAATGCTAAACAGGCCTGGACAGAAGAAGTAGACGAAAGACCTCCAGGCTGTGTCGTCATTCTCAATCTTGAAAAGAGAGCGCACATCCTGAGGAAGGCGCGTCATGTAGAGGTTCCCATTTTTTTTTCCTTAGTTGACCCCGTGTTTCTATCGGATCCTAAGCTTCATCGGGACAAGCGCATAAACCATCCCATCCCGGTAGAGTGGACAGAGCAGCTCAGCGGGCTAATCAGTGACCTCATCTACCCAAAGACTTTATTTCTGCTGTACTTTCTTAAGCAATAGGAATCAGAATTTCGTAGGTAGAGGGGGCCAAGGTGCCAGAAACATGGATTTCATGGAAACAAGGTAATCCATAGTTGGTAGCAGATGTTCTGCGGGATCAGATATCCTCCGTCTTGTCTCTGCATTCGAGGAATGCTTGTAGCTGTGCTAGGCGTGATAAGAACTCTACAATACAATTTCTACGATTGGTACCAGATTGGAATTCATTCTCGGAACTCTCCTCTAGAGAATGGCCTGGCTAAAGAGAGTGATAGATCCATCGTGTTGTGTGGAAACTAAAGCTAGGCACCGCTATTCGTCTTCAGACGTATTCTCATTCTGGGAAAAGGTATGGCTCGTTCTGGGAAACGATCAGTAGTAGTGGTGGATGGCAGGTATGGAAGGATCCTGGCAAGTTCCTATCTGAGATTACCACCGGCCCTGCCCTGAGCTGACTTCTTTGCTAGTAGTGAAGTGCGTTTTCACTTAGCTGGAAAAGTCCATAATCCGATTTGACCTCGGTAGCCTGTCCACGGATCTGATCAAAGTATGATTCCCTAGTGCCAAAAGTCCTAAAGCCTATGGCGCCAAGCATGGGGAGTCCGCGGAGAAGAAAAACTCTATTTCGCTATGGGCCAAAACTAGTGTTTTTTCGGATTTCTAGTCTAGTTTAAGTGCAGGGCTAGAGAGTTCTCTTCCAGTATTCTTAGCTGACTGTCCGCTTGCTTGACTCGAACAAATAGCTTTTGTTTCCACAAGGCAGATCCCATTCCTCGAATGCAAAGGACAAGAAAGACGGATTCTGGCTGGAAGGAAGGGTTCTCGTATTGGTTCTTCTGGTGCGCTACTTCCTTGTGCTGTGCCAGATTGGAATTGGTATCGGAATCCTGGTTGGTAGAAGGAAGCTCGGGTATTGCTTATTGTTGAAAGCACTCGTTTGTTCCGGCTCGTGAGTTGAAAGCACTCGTTTGTTCCGGCTCGTGATGTGTCTGACGCATGCATAGAATCAAGATCTATTGAGACCAGGATGTTTGTTTCTTCCTCGAAACAAGAGATACGCTCTGGCTTATTTGCATTCGACCGGAGAACCTCACTTATCAACTGCCCTGGATTGGATCTACTTACGATTTGAGAAACTGGCTCCAGAACCCCTATTTTTGATGAAGAATCGGTGGTTCCTTCTCTTTTTCGTGATTTCATCCATAAATCAATGGAAAGAGCACTTTATTCAGTGAATTGACACGTTCCTGATGCTTTTACAGTAGCAGCAGTCTCAGTAGCAGAAGTAGATCCGAGTGTAGATACCGGGAACATATCACCACTGTTGACTATTTCAATTCATTCACATCTGCTCGTATCAATCAAAGTTTCCTATCAAGCAATCCCAGCAACAATCAAGTTGGCACCCACTATATAAGATGCACTATTTCCTGATCTTGTCCCAAACCCAACTCGGCACTTTTAGACCTGGCCTGGATCCCTCCCTTCTCCGACAATATATGCTACCTTAAAGAAAAGAGACCACTCTCAGAACGACCCTTCGGAAAGCCCCACAACAAGCTATCCCAGAAGAAATTGTATAACTTGGCCAAAGTATTCACTTCCAGTTCCCTTTGCAATAAGATCACAGTAGATACTGTTTAGAAGGCTCACTCTCTCGTCTACAAAAAATAGATGTGTGCTTACTTCTTGGAGATTGACTCTTGCCGGTAAGTGCACACCCTCAGTAGTATCTCTATAGACTTTATAGAGTATTTCCAATTGATAAATGATTTGTTCTTTAAGAACATCTTTGGATATATTAGTTACTTGTGTTTCAACATTAATAGCATTTATGTGATGGATCATCTGGCCAGCCCTAACGGCGGCAAGAATAGCTATCGACAATGACAAACCCAATGATACAATATACTAAAATATAATCGTTTCCATAAAAATCTGCCATCATTTTTTGAGTCATACTTTTCCCTTAGCGGACTCACTCTTGTCTTGCTTCATCTAAGGAGTGATAAGTGCTAGGAGTCTGCCTCTAGCATCAATGCATGTCCTAGTTACGAACAAAGAAGCGGTGCTGTCTCCTTACCGTTAGCGGCCTTATGCCTATTTCAGTATACGCCCGTGTCAATATGTCTAGACTTACCTATACCCATGCTTCCTTCTTCTTTGACTAGCTTGCTTCCCCTATCAAATAGAATGGGAATGACTGCGTGCTTGGCCATCGTTAGTAAGCCCGCGTAGGGTAGGACCATCATCGAGCAAATGTTCCTTCAAAGGCGCGGAGCGTGCTATGGCAGATTTTGATCCCGCAAGAGGATGCGCCTAACTAAAACGCCGAAAGGCAGTGCAACCCAATCCGTTGCTTTGCTTGTTGGGTCCACTTTTTGAAAGTTTCTTTGTTCGTAACATTAGTAGTTACTCACTGCATTAGTAGTTACTCACTGGGTGGGTGCACCAACAGCTTTCTAGGAATTTGAGTTGCTCAATACGGACGGAAAGATTTTTTCGTGAAATAAAAGAACGGCAGCGGCAGGTTGATGAGGGAAAGGAAACCAGATCTTTTTTCTATGGTATGGCCTGGGTGGCCTAAGCGAAATCCCGAGATATAAAGGAGCCGATCAATCTACCCGCCTGAGGTAAGCTTGCTCCTCACTTGAGTTGAAGCTGCCTCCGCTCCTTGCCGTCATACGGATTGATTCACTTTATCTTGACATACGCTACGCATATATTTGCTAGAGATATCAATCGAAATAGGAGCTTTCTGAAAATAGAAATTGATATATCCATGGTATTGAATGGACAAGAATTGAATGGGATTGTGGCACCCAGTGATACACTACGCCATGTTACAAACAAAGAAATGATCAAGAATTTCATTATGGCATGGCGCTATAGGCCATCGATTCGGTTATAGGAGTAGACGCGGGCAATGGCAAAGAGGAACATTTGGATGGACGACCTCCAAGACACGAGTCACTACTTTAGAACTACGTTATTCCCTGGCATTAGGTACACATCCGGGGTTGAAGAAGGGACGCATATCAAATAAATGCGATCTAGATCCCTTTAACAGATTAGCAGCATCTTCGCATTCCGAGCCGTGACTATTATGATTACCTACCGAATTGGAGGAATCAAAGATCCTTACTTGAGGAACTTAACTGGCACTCTACTGATTGGACTTTACCGACTTAAGAAACCAGACAAGATTCTATACCGAGCTGACCTATCAACCAGACGGACTTGAACAACTGACCTGTCTGCTATTGTTATTGCCGGGCCTCCAGACCATACCAATTCACCGAGTTAGAAAACGGACCAGAGCTATTAACCGACTTGACGTGCTTTCCTGACTGACTGACCGGACAGACCAATGCAACGAACTGATTTTGCTAGCTTATCGAGCCGAGGAGACAAGACGGATCCATATAAGGATACCAGCAACCCGAAGAGAAGAACCCCAGTTTATTAGAGAGATCCGTTCTATTTCACTAGTTGGGTTTCTGTCTCGGCCTGGCATCTTTGGACAAGAATAATAAGTATAAGTAGCAGCTTCCTATTCCTTAGTACTTTCCTGTAGTGTAGTTTCTCAAACCAGTGCTTTTCCTGGAATGGATAGAATTCCTCAACTCTAGGAAAACCTGGTATGACAAATTCCGTATAATATGCAAAATTACGTTTCCGTATAAAATAAATAAGTAGACTAGCTCTGGACCGGAAATCGAAACCCTGGAAACAAAAGACAGGACAGGTATGAATCACTAAACCTGAGAGCTTCCTTCTCTTCTCCGCTTTGCTCTGTTACTCCTTTTGCAGATGGTTGGTCAGCACTCTTAGGCTTTTTGTTCTCTGCTTGTGGTGGGTCTCCAATCTTGATCCGGTGCTGACTTAATAGGGAAACCTACCCAGAAAATGCCCCCTTTTCCGGTCCGGTTAACAAAGCCTGTAAACCAAGAGCGGAACAAAGAGCTAAAACGTCACCTTTACCCTTATCCTATTTCTCTCTTACTTGTAAACCAGACCGCGTCATTCCTTTTTTCTTTCTTTGGTAAGGAAGGGACGGCTATTCCCACAGGTTGATCTTGATAAAATGTGCAGCGGTAAGCAACTAATAATCTCGATGCAGGACTGCCGTTCCCATAGGTTCCTCCTCCAAAACCTTCTTAGGCGAAAAAGACTGGAAGGGCTTATTCCCACTGCTGATTACTGAGAACCTTCTACCTGGAAAGATTTCCTTCTATGCCTAGTGGTTTTTGAATTGGAAATGGGAAAGGCAGAGAGAATTTACTCAAATTCCACTATGTTATGTATACAATGATCGGGTTGCGTCTGGTATGATCGGGGTGCTTTATCTAAACTAGGCAGGATAACTTGGCTAACCTTCCTACTCTGATAGAATCTCTGAACGGCAGGTACCCTCAACCGCCGTAACGAAGGAATGAATCTATTAAGTGGGAAAGAGCCCTCGTGGCAGCTATATCCGCGAGGATTCCAAGTGTTCTAATTCATCTCGTTACAGACCCACATCAAACATGCAACTGCTTGTCGCATACTCCTGCTACTCCGACCTACGCTTCTCACATCGCATCCTTGGTCCTTAAACGACGGTATATTCTTTTTTACGGGTTCTATGAGCGTAAATGGAGACACTTCCCCCTTCTTCGACATATGAATATGCCTTGCCTCGAAGATAAAGAAATCCTGAGTAAGGAGAGAGATTCTCCAGACGAACGAACGACCCGTCAGGTTCGAACTGATTTAGGTTGGACCAGGACCCACCTATCTCCACCAAGAAGGAATCGCTTTGGTTACGCAGTTTAGTTGGCGATAAAAGCCAACCTAATCTGCGGGCCGGTAGGCCAGCCAACTAACTCTTCAAAAGAAGAACTTATTTCCCCACACCTATCTCTATGAAACTTCCTTCATAGTTAGGAGAGGTTTTTTTTTAGCTTTTTGTCTCTTTTACCGCAGGAAGTTCTCCAAAAGTATGAAAGGCCGGAGGGCTTTGTACCAACCATTCTAGTGTGGTTGGATTCTGTTCAACAGCCCAGGGACTTTCCGCACATTTTTGGTTCTTTCCACTGCTTGAAGTGATTGCGACAACTACGAAGAAACGACGAATCCCAACTACGGATATATAAGAACCGAAACTGCTCAGAGGATTCCATCCGGCGTAAGCATCTGGATAATCTGGAATGCGACGGGGCATACCCGAAAGCCCTAAGAAATGCATGGGAAAGAAGGTCAGATTAACCCCGAAAAAAGTGATCCAAAAATGGATTTGGCCTAAAGTTTCAGGATATGTCCGACCAAAGATTTTACCCACCCAATAGTAAAATCCAGCAAATAAAGCAAAAATGGCTCCCATAGAAAGTACATAATGGAAATGTGCAACCACATAATAAGTATCATGTAGAGCAATGTTTAGCCCAGAGTTTGCTAGAACTATTCCAGTGAGCCCTCCTATGGTGAACAAAAAGATGAACCCTACAGCAAATAACATGGGTGTTTTGTATTGTATCGAACCTCCCCACATGGTAGCGATCCAACTAAAGATTTTGATTCCTGTGGGCACAGCTATGATCATGGTAGCTGCGGTGAAGTAGGCACGCGTATCAACGTCTAAGCCCACAGTAAACATATGATGAGCCCAAACTAGAAATCCAAGAACACCTATACTTATCATGGCATAAACCATGCCTAGATACCCGAAGACCGGTTTTCTTGAAAAGGTCGATACGAAAGAGAGGGGAGAAATCAATCACATGCGTGAGCGGATCGAGCTATCATATAATAAGTAACGGCTGAAAAAGCTATTCTTGGTAGATCCACTTGTCAAGGCGCGTAAAGCCGTGTTCCTTCTCAGCTCACGCTTTCCTGATTGATTTGAAAGACCCTACACACCACCGTATCCTTGGCTTTCTTCCCACTTTCAAAGAACTTGCTATCATTCTTTCGATTCTATCTCCTCGCTTTAGGTCTTATGCTTCTTATTAAAGGGGTTATGCCACTCCGAGTCCATCAGTGTTGAAGGAATGGACAGAGACAGGCAAAGACAAAGTACTGATTTTACTACCGATAGAGAGCAGAGATAGAGACAAGATGCCTAGGACCTGGAGGAGATCCATAAGAACCAAGTCGTGGAGAAGATAGCATCAAACTGGAGATAATAAACCTAACTCTCCGTGCTTTAACCAAGAATGGATACAGGGTCGTCGAGCGAAACCTTTATTAGGGGGTAGACCTACCTTGTTTTGTTAACTTATTGCTTTCCAGCAAAGCGTGCCGGCCCTATCTCTAAAGCACCAAACTTCCACATTTTAGGAGATGCCCTATCTTCCCTTAAAGAGC
>NC_141874.1:10925000-10972500 GCF_056163025.1 Triticum urartu
TCATGTATCGAGGCTTTTGATTCAATTATGAAAGTACGCTGTACTGGACTTGCACCCCTAGTTACGCAGAAGTGCAAGCACAGAAGCGGATGACCGGACCTTACCAACATACTCAAAAAAGTATTCTATACTTGGGTCTATGCTCTTGACAAGCAGTGTTTCCAGTCTAGCTGTGTCAAATCGGGTGTGAAGTGTCCTTCTAGGTTCTGGCTGGTAGAGTAGAGGACTGAAAATCCTCTTTAGTTTCACGCATGGGACTCTAAATCCCAATTGCGCTAGCTCTGTGGTTCGATTCCACAACAGAACGAACAATGAATGAATGTGGGCGGTCAACCAGGTAAGCCTGTGCCCAGGAAAGAAAGGACTAGGGAGGGATTGAGAGAAGCTTTCACAGTGGAAAATGAAAAAAAGCATATCATTCTTAGAAATTGTGGAATTTGACTCAGTTAGAGCTATGGTTTAGCATCAAGAGGGAAGTTTTGTAAAAGCAACAGGAAGAATTGCTCAGATACCCGTGAGCGTATATAACTTGGGTCGTGTTATAAATGCTCTGGCTAAACCTATTGATGGGAGAGGCGAAATTGTAGCTTCCGAATCTCGCTTAATTGAATCTCCTGCTCCAAGTAGAATTTCCAGGCGTTCCGTATACGAACCTCTTCAAACAGGGCTTATTGCTATCGATTCGATGATCCCTATAGGGCGCGGTCAGCGAGAGTTCATTATTGGGGACAGACAGACTGGCAAAACAGCAGTAGCCACAGATACAATTCTCAAGAAAAAAGGGCAAGGTGTAATATGTGTTTATGTAGCTATCGGTCAAAGAGCATCCTCCGTAGCTCAAGTAGTAACTACTTTCCATGAGGAGGGGGCCATGGAATACACTATTGTAGTAGCTGAAATGGCGGATTCACCTGCTACATTACAATACCTCGCTCCTTATATGGGAGCAGCCCTGGCTGAGTATTTTATGTACCGCGAACGGCATACTTTAATAATTTATGATGATCTCTCCAAATAGGCACAAGCTTATCACCAAATGTCCCTTCTATTAAGAAGACCTCCCGGCCGTGAGGCTTATCCAGGGGATGTTTTTTATTTGCATTCACGCCTTTTAGAAAGAGCCGCTAAATTAAATTCTCTTTTAGGCGAAGGAAGTATGACCGCTTTACCAATAGTTGAGACTCAATCTGGAGACGTTTCCGCCTATATTCCTACTAATGTAATCTCCATTACAGATGGAAAAATATTCTTATCTGCGGATCTATTCAATGCCGGAATTCGACCCGCTATTAATGTGGGTATTTCTGTTTCCAGAGTAGGATCCGCGGCTCAAATTAAAGCCATGAAACAAGTAGCTGGAAAATCCAAATTGGAACTAGCTCAATTCGCAGAGTGACAAGCCTATTATTCGCCTCTGCTCTCGATAAAACAAGTCAGAATCAATTGGCAAGGGGTCGACGATTCAGGGAATTGCTTAAACAATCCCAGGCAAATCCTCTCCCAGTGGAAGAGCAGATAGCTACTATTTCTACCGGAACAAGAGGATATCTTGATTCGTTAGAAATTGAACAGGTAAAGAAATAGTTCAATCACCCCAGAATCATCGAAATCCCCTCGAAATGGAGAGCGGCGCAAGTCTCACACTCTTTGTCTCACTCTCTATCCTCTGTCTTTCAGATTTTCCCCTCGTAGCTGATACAGTGAAATATTATTATGTAAGGGAGCTGATCCACAGGATTCAATGGTGAATTCTGATTTCCCCACAGACTGAACCAAAGGAGAAGAATAGAATAATTCACTGGTGCAGGCGGAGCAGCAAACCTTTGTAGAAAAGGGAGAGGGTATACCTAGAAATGATGAAATCAACCAGCACTGCCTTGCTAATTGAATAAAGGAAGATGCCGACTACTTTCTGAACAGAACAATGAGAGTCCCGAACAATGGGAGAATGGAGCTTCCCGTCTATGAACTAATCGCTAGACTATATCGTATCGAGCTCAAAGGATTGTGCAACTTATCTATCAAGCCACACTTCTTTACTTCGAGATAGCGCATTCCACACTTCTTTACTTCGCTATAGAAGTAGGATCCCAGCCCACAATACAATCAGTAGTTTACTTAACTGATATAAAGAGTTTCCCCTGCCTGCCCCTACTATCAATTGATAATACATAAATGATCCGGGGCTAGTGTTGGGTAGCCGGGCCCACTAGAATTCAAGTGCTTCTTATCGATTCAATACGCCCTTAACGGATCCCCGTGCTTTATCTCCATTGGGTGGAGCAAGACCCTTGTCCTATCTTTTCTTTACAGAGCAATAGAAATGATGGTTGCCCCTCGCTGCACTGACCAATGATATCTCAGAAGAGAGAAAGACTTCTATAACTTGCCAATGATATCTAGTGGGCACTACGAACTCCAGGCATACTGTACTTGACCACCCTACTTTGCTTTGTCCCTATTAGGCGAAATCAATACTTACTTTCAATTGGTAGAGAGGAAGAAGAGAACTGACACTAGTAATAGGTTGATGACTTCTCTTAACAGAACTGACACTAGTAATAGGTTGATGACTTCTCTGACTTAATAGCTGGCCGACTTCTCTTCATGGATAACCGTTCTATATAGTTAGGCGCAGCATCGCGTTTAACCACCTATCCCTATTCCCTCAATCGATACCGTCCAACTATCCTTTTATTGGGATAGCAGCATACTTCTCGTTAGGGACAATAGTTCCTATACTTAACTAACCTCTGTGCGCAATCACTGTTTGACACATCATTCTTTCAGCTTTTCGTTCTTGACGACTCTGTTTGACGGAGCCTGACCTTGAACTAGCTTTTTGCAACACAAACCACTATCTTTACTTTCCTTTAGCAATAGTATCTAACTATCAATTCATAAGAGTCAAACGGGTGGGTCCATCCCATCTATCGACAGGTCCTGATACCGGATTTGGGAAACAAGCAATACTCGCCGCAATTCCTTAATGAAAAACAGACCTATCTTCTCTTGAAAGACTGTCCTTTCCTCGCTTGTTACTGTGATATCAATGAAAGAAAGCTGGATACTGACTTCTTCCCAAGAGCTCTATCAGCCCTGAATTCCTTAGCCATACGACTCTTCCTTAGTTTCCTAATGCTGGTGGCCCTAGCTAGTGGTGAGACGGGGCATATACTATTCTCGGTCTTATAACGAAGAGGTTGCCTAGTTTGAACCGAACACTGTACTTGATATCTCGTCCTATCACAAACAAGTCTCTTCCCCCGAGTCCTAGTAGACTAGTCCAAGTAGTCCGGGACAATAGCGCCCCGTCTCTTCACTGACCCCTGGCACACAATCACTATAAGACAAAGCAAGACAAACCTCTCTTATCCTTCTCGGCTAGAAGTTACAAGTTTCCTGTTCCGGTTTCGGCTTGAGGGAAGTGCCTGAAATCGATTCAATTCTTATCTCCGATTTCGAACTCCGGCTGGATTCTTATGACCAAGAGCTATTTTATTGGTCAGAAGAATGGAAGGACAACGAGAAGATGGTTCGGTTGCTCCTACTGGAATATTCCATTTATTTAATACTCCGACTCGCGTAACCCTGAATGGCAATGTTGTTATTGTGGTTGGTCAGATCAATAAGACAACAAGGGAGTCAGAATATTCTGATAATAGCAAACAGGGCTTTGGAATCTATGGAAGGAGCCTTCAATGCTTCTCCAGCGTCAACCATTAGTCGATCACAGAATGAAATGCCACAATTAAGTTGAAAAAGAGAGTCATTAAAAAGAGGCATGCTTGAAAAAGAGTACAGATAATATGTTATGGATGTGAGGAGCCTCACCCAGTACTTTTCTTACTAAACTAAAAAACTCTACTCTCCTTTCACAGCCAACCCACCCATTGCTTTTTCGTGCTCGATAAAAAGGAAAGTTCACGTGCCAATCCTTACCATTGGTAACTGTAATTACCAAGCCTAATCTTTCACTGAATACCGAGTAAAGCAAGCAAGAAAGAGGGAAGGAGCAGCTGTTTTCGAGCTAGGCTCGATCCCTTTTTCATCCACGTCTCGCTATTTGTAATTCTACTTGAATTAGTTCTTGCTAAGTTTAGTGAGGTGAGTACTGCATCCATAACTAGAGGACTTGCTTTTCTGCTTGGCTCCCAGGGGAGGTTGGATTGGATAAGAGGAATTGAAGCGCAAGGAAGGCAGTCGGTATTCAAACAACTATTCAGAGTTCCCAACTCTGGGTAAAGGAAATCTGTACTTGACGACTGAACCAAATCCTTTGCCTTTATTTATTCTATTATTTTGATATAGATCAGCTGAAAACAAAACAAAAATACTACTGGACAATGACCCACCTTTCTCTACTCAACCTGTCATCTTCTCTCCTCGCTCCCTGGGACAAATAAGACTATTTATTAAGTGATAAACAAGAGATACTAGTGATATTATCTAAGCTTCTGGCCATGTATGATTGGCATTCAAGTCTGCCTTCCATTGCTTGAAAAGGCCTAGCACCGTAAGTAGCAATTGGCTATGTCCAAACTCAAACGTCGTGTTTTATCTAAGCACAGGAGTCGTAATAAGGAAAGAAGACATAAGAATGGGAAGTATCCGCTAGTTATAACGTAGTATAAAGAGAGCTATTTCATGGATCTTGGTCACAATAAAAAGAATCCAATAATGATCTATCAACTAAATGAGTTTATTATATAATCCCGTCTCTTCAAGGTTTTTAAGATGATTTAGTAGATGTGTCGGTAGCGTTTTCATCTGCCGTTGGGAGTGACTGCTTTGCTAATCTATCCTTTTATCCTTCTTTTCGGAGACAAGCACATATTACCGTAACCTAGTGATTAATATATCCTGTTGGTACTACTTCGTCGAGCAATCAATCCTTTTTCCATTCTTGTTCTGAGGTTGTCAGCTTCCTCCGATGGCACCACTTGTACTCTCTATCGGAATCTGTAGACATAGTTTCTGGGCGTCTTTAAAAACTGATCGACATAGTTGTCACACACAAACCTGCGCAACGGCTTTGGAGTAAAAGAATCCCCTGCCCGGTCACACACATCATCTCGAGCGCGGAATCTACTACTCTAACAAGATACTCGGCTCGGGTAAATCATGCTTTCGTTATGCGAGGAAAGTGAAAGGAAAGAGGGAAAGGGAGACACTGGGCAATCCGGAATCGATGAAATCACTATTTTTTCGCCTTGTAATATGTCCGGTTACATTCCAAAGATGAATCAGACCAGGAGATAGATAAGCGCTATGGCGGACACATGAAATAAGAATTTGAAAAGTAATGATCAACTTTATGGATCCATAGGTAGATTCACTTGTGAAGCTATGGGATGGGACAAGATTCAAAAGTACCAAAAGTAAGTTAAGTGGGACGCTGAGTTCATTGCTGCGATCGAGGGTCCAATGCCAGCCAATTTGATGACCGCGCAGGAACGGGTTCCGAATGCTCACAATAATGTAGTTGGAAATGAAAAAAGGCTCCTAAATTGATACCTAATAATAGCTTAGCAGCTCCTTCGTTTTACTAAAGAGCCAAGTTCGGACAAGAAACTCGGAAGGAGGAATGTGTTGAGATGCCTATGCCTAAGAGAGATAAGCGGAGGACGTATGATAGCCGAGAGGATGTCGGTAAACGACGGAGTTTAAGGAGTTGTTTTTGAATTCGGCATGGCATATTTCATTTTTTTAATGAGAACGTCGTCTCCTTGCTTACCCGCCTGGCCAATGGAAGGAATTAATTACCTTGGTCAGTCAGCGAAAGAAATAATATCACCAGTTCATCATCCCAATCCTTCCTATTAGTTTCATTAATTAATTCAGCCCCAGAGTGTTGGCAATCAAGGGCCAAGAAAGAATCCCAAGTCTATCCTATCTCGCCACGGTCGAAAGCACAATCCCTTTCTCTTCCTATACCGAAATCGTCGTTTCATTCCTCCGCAACTTCTATCGCGGACATGATCCAATCTGCCTTGCAAAACAGATTAAGATATAACTTAAGGCTTTCCCAAGCTAGCGCATAACCTCTGGTAGAGGCATTCACCCAGAGACAGAGAAGTGGGAAACCGCGGATGAAAAGAATACCGAGGTCTTTGATAGCAAACTTCTACGCGAGCTTTCTAACTAAAAGGAATATCTTATTCATATGGCATAAAATGGAAAAACATGATGGAGATTTCTTCTCCATTTCCATGGTACAGTCCCTTTGCATGCTACAGTTCCATTACTTACTACCTGAATTTGCTATATACGAAATTCTAACATCTACGGTACTTGTCGTCTACTTCTGGTGGAAGCAATTCCAAAGGTGAAGATAATACTGAGCCGAATAGTAATGAGGGGAATGCAAAATCTAGCAAAGGTAAGAAGGGTCAACGAAGAATAGCAGTGACTTATAAAAGGAAAGCACCGAATAAAAGGAAGGAGATCCGTCTTTATTTTTTGCATGTGGTCAATGCGTTTGCTGATTGATTACTGTCTAATCTTAAGATGGTTTTGTGGCACGTTACATACATACATATACAGTAGAAATATAGTTGTGTTGAGTTAGGTTGAAGAATTTTTACCTTCTTTTTGAAATGAGATATAGTGCTTTCTTTGTTCAGTAGGAGATTTTGCACTTTCATATTCTAGTTCCTCATTTGAGCGTTCTTTTGCTCTGTTGGTGGGGCATAAACTCATAAATAGTGTGTGTTTTTTCTTTAAAGAATAGTAAAAGTATGCATTCAAGTAGTAGCTTTTTCTAAATAGTCGAGTAGGGCTGGCAACAAGGACTAGGAAGATACGGGCTAGTTTGTTTTTTTAGGGGATTTATTTATGCAAGATATGCATGTGAGTAGGTCAGTATATGCGTATTTGCCAATAGAGGAAAACACGTAGTAAGTAGGCTTGCTTTTTCGTAGGGATAGGTAGCTTGACAAGGGATGCCTGGGATAGCACATAGGAAAAGTATAGAAGGAAAGGCGGCGGGAAAGTAGCCATGGTCAAGGTAAACAAGTACTAGGTCTTTTCTTTCCGAAGCAAGTCAAGGACAGCTAGGTCAGTCTGGGGGGCCAATCCTCTAGATCGATACTTCTCTTCCACAGAACAAACCAATTAATAAACAATTTATAGAGTATTCTTGCATTCCTATCTGGTCTGCATTTCTCCTATCGAAACTATAATATAACCTTAATGGAAGGGCCCTGGTTCTGCCTTGCCAAACCGAAAAATCCAGAAATTGTAGATGAATTCATCGGGCTTAACGTGTGATTTCGTTATAAGTGAACAGGCGTCGTCGTCCAGCCGTGTCGAGTTGGGATTAGAGGAGAGAGCTCGAATGGATAGGTCCAGTGAGGTGGGTGTGGAGCACGAAGGATTAAGAAGGTCCTCTTTATTTCTGGAATCAACAAGAAAGACTTAGCAGCCCAAATAAAGTAACCCTTTCCCCCTCCCGAGTCTATCGTATCCATAGTTTCAGTGGGTATCGAACTGCGAAGCGAGGAAGCTATTTCAATTGAACGGGCTTACTTTCTTACTTGGTTCTTTTGTAGAACAACCTTGGTATGAAGCTAGACGATTCAAACTATATAAGAATAAGCAATTCAAACTAGACATTTCGACCTTCATCCCACCCGAGAAATAATAAGCAAAGAGCTCGTAAGTCGGGCATAGAGAAAGCGACTCCTTGTTGGTGTAAGATAGGTGTTGGTCCGATTCACCTATGTCAGTTCGAACCTGACGAGTCGTTCGTTCGTGTGGAGAATCTCTCTCCTTTTCTTCTAAGTCTTGCTTCATTAAGTTACTTGCTCTCTCAGCCTCATAATAATAATCAATATTCAAATACTTTATGCTAAATTCTATATATCAATCAATGTCTGAGGGCATAGAGAACCTTAAGAGGATAGGAAAGTCTATTTATTTGAGACCAGTGAGGTCAGAAATTCAAGCATTTGGGTCAAGACTATAAGGCGCTATCAGGCCATACCTCAAAAGGCTCGCTACCTTCTCTAGATACTTGATTGGAAGAGAGGGTAGATGTAAGAGAGTTAAAGCACTTCGCTGGAAGAAGGGTATAATGGAAAGTCAATCAATATTTCATCCGGAACTAAATAGGTCATTTATGACTCAATGGTTTATCAATCAAATACATCAGCATTCCAAAATACTACCCGCTAACGCCCTCACTCTTTGACTTAGAGGTCTTAGCCCCACCTTTACTTATATCTTAGACTTATACTCTTCCTTACTTCCCTTCTCTGGCCATGTGGTTGAGGATATTTGAAAAAAAGAAGAAATGACAATACCTACTATCGATGCCTAAGAGTAGGTCTTTACCAGCTTGCCTAATAAGAGTAGTTTAATACCGGCTTACTTGTACAAGCTTATACTATAAGAGTGAGTACGCTACCTTCTTGATTATTATCATCGGAAAGATATTTTGAAACCATCCTGGTGTCATTTACTTTCATAAAGCAAATCTTAGTAAATAAATGTGGGTGATCCTACTTAGAATAAGACTTATATTGTGGTGTTAGGTACTAATATAACTCCACTTTATGCGTATAGGAAGGCGGCTGCTTAGAATGCTAAACAGGCCTGGACAGAAGAAGTAGACGAAAGACCTCCAGGCTGTGTCGTCATTCTCAATCTTGAAAAGAGAGCGCACATCCTGAGGAAGGCGCGTCATGCAAAGGTTCCCATTTTTTTCCTTAGTTGACCCCGTGTTTCTATCGGATCCTAAGCTTCATCGGGACAAGCGCATAAACCATCCCATCCCGGTAGAGGGGACAGAGCAGCTCAGCGGGCTAACCAGTGACGTCATCTACCCAAAGACTTTATTTCTGCTGTACTTTCTTAAGCAATAGGAATCAGAATTTCGTAGGTAGAGGGGGCCTAGGTGCCAGAAACATGGATTTCATGGAAACAAGGTAATCCATAGTTGGTAGCAGATGTTCCGCGGGATCAGATATCCTCCGTCTTGTCTCTGCATTCGAGGAATGCTTGTAGCTGTGCTAGGCGTGAGAAGAACTCTACAATATGATTTCTACGATTGGTACCAGATTGGAATTCATTCTCGGAACTCTCCTCTAGAGAATGGCCTGGCTAAAGAGAGTGATAGATCCATCGTGTCATGTGGAAAATTAAAGCGAGGCGCCGCTATTCGTCCTCAGCCGTATTCTCATTCTGGGAAAAGGTATGGCTCGTTCTGGGAAACGATCAGTAGTAGTGGTGGATGGCAGGTATGGAAGGATCCTGGCAAATTCCTATCTGAGATTACCACCGGCCCTGCCCTGAGCTGACTTCTTTGCTAGTAGTGAAGTGCGTTTTCACTTAGCTAGAAAAGTCCATAATCCGATTTGACCTCGGGAGCCTGTCCACGGATCGGATCAAAGTATGATTCCCTAGTGCCAAAAGTCCTAAAGCGCCAAGCATGGGGAGTCCGCGGAGAAGAAAAACTCTATTTCGCTATGGGCCAAAACTAGTGTTTTTTCGGATTTCTAGTCTAGTTTAAGTGCAGGGCTAGAGAGTTCTCTTCCAGTATTCTCAGCTGACTGTCCGCTTGCTTGACTCGAACAAATAGCTTTTGTTTCCACAAGGCAGATCCCATTCCTCGAATGCAAAGGACAAGAAAGACGGATTCTGGCTGGAAGGAAGGGTTCTCGTATTGGTTCTTCTGGTGCGCTACTTCCTTGTGTTGTGCCAGATTGGAATTGGTATTGGAATCCTGGTTGGTAGAAGGAAGCTCGGGTATTGCTTATTGTTGAAAGCACTCGTTTGTTCCGGCTCGTGAGTTGAAAGCACTCGTTTGTTCCGGCTCGTGATGTGTCTGACGCATGCATAGAATCAAGATCTATTGAGACCAGGATGTTTGTTTCTTCCTCGAAACAAGAGATATGCTCTGGCTTATTTGCATTCGACCGGAGAACCTCACTTATCAACTGCCCTGGATTGGATCTACTTACGATTTGAGAAACTGGCTCCAGAACCCCTGTTTTTGATGCAGAATCAGTGGTTCCTTCTCTTTTTCGTGATTTCATCCATAAATCAATGGAAAGAGCACTTTATTCAGTGAATTGACACGTTCCTGATGCTTTTACAGTAGCAGCAGTCTCGGTAGCAGAAGTAGATCCGAGTGTAGATACCGAGAACATATGACCACTATTGACTATTTCAATTCATTCACATCTGCTCGTATCAATCAAAGTTTCCTATCAAGCAATCCCAGCAGCAATCAAGTTGGCACCCACTATATAAGATGCACTATTTCCTGATCTTGTCCCAAACCCAACTCGGCACTTTTAGACCTGGCCTGGATCCCTCCCTTCTCCGACAATATATGCGACCTTAAAGAAAAGAGACCACTCTCAGAACGACCCTTCGGAAAGCCCCACAACAAGCTATCCCAGAAGAAATTGTATAACTTGGCCAAAGTATTCACTTCCAGTTCCCTTTGCAATAAGATCACAGTAGATACTGTTTAGAAGGCTCACTCTCTCGTCTACAAAAAATAGATGTGTGCTTACTTATTGGAGATTGACTCCTGCCGGTAAGTGCACACCCTCAGTAGTATCTCTATAGACTTTATAGAGTATTTCCAATTGATAAATGATTTGTTCTTTAAGAACATCTTTGGATATATCAGTTACTTGTGTTTCAACATTAATAGCATTTATGTGATGGATCATCCGGCCAGCCCTAACGGCGACAAGAATAGCTATCGACAATGACAAACCCAATGATACAATATACTAAAATATAATGGTTTCCATAAAAATCTGCCATCATTTTTTGAGTCATACTTGTCCCTTAGCGGACTCACTCTGGTCTTGCTTCATCTAAGGAGTGATAAGTGCTAGGAGTCTGCCTCTAGCATCAATGCATGTCCTAGTTACGAACAAAGAAGCGGTGCTGTCTCCTTAGCGTTAGCGGCCTTATGCCTATTTCAGTATATGCCCATGTCAATATGTCTAGACTTACCTATACCCATGCTTCCTTCTTCTTTGACTAGCTTGCTTCCCCTATCAAATAGAACGGGAATGACTGCGTGCTTGGCCATCGTTAGTAAGCCCGCGTAGGGTAGGACCATCATCGAGCAAATGTTCCTTCAAAGGCGCGGAGCGTGCTATGGCAGATTTTGATCCCGCAAGAGGATGCGCCTAACTAAAACGCCGAAAGGCAGTGCAGCCCAATCCGTTGCTTTGCTTGTTGGGTCCACTTTTTGAAAGTTTCTTTGTTCGTAACATTAGTAGTTACTCACTGCATTAGTAGTTACTCACTGGGTGGGTGCACCAACGGCTTTCTAGGAATTTGAGTTGCTCAATACGGACGGAAAGATTCTTTCGTGAAATAAAAGAACGGCAGCGGCAGGTTGATGAGGGAAAGGAAACCAGATCTTTTTTCTATGGTATGGCCTGGGTGGCCTAAGCGAAATCCCAAGATATAAAGGAGCCGGTCAATCTACCCGCCCGAGGTAAGCTTGCTCCTCACTTGAGTTGAAGCTGCCTCCGCTCCCTGCCGTCATACGGATTGATTCACTTTATCTTGACATACGCTACGCATATGTTTGCTAGAGATATCAATCGAAATAGGAGCTTTCTGAAAATAGAAATCGATATATCCATGGTATTGAATGGACAAGAATTGAATGGGATTGTGGCACCCAGTGATACACTACGCCATGTTACAAACAAAGAAATGATCAAGAATTTCATTATGGCATGGCGCTATAGGCCATCGATTCGGTTATAGGAGTAGACGCGGGCAATGGCAAAGAGGAACATTTCGATGGACGACCTCCAAGACACGAGTCACTACTTTAGAACTACGTTATTCCCTGGCGTCAGGTACACATCCGGGGTTGAAGAAGGGACGTATATCAAATAAATGCGATCTAGATCCATTTAACAGATTAGCAGCATCTTCGCATTCCGAGCCGTGACTATTATGATTACCTACCGAATTGGAGGAATCAAAGATCCTTACTTGAGGAACTTAACTGGCACTCTACTGATTGGACTTTACCGACTTAAGAAACCAGACAAGATTCTATACCGAGCTGACCTATCAACCAGACGGACTTGAACAACTGACCTGTCTGCTATTGTTATTGCCGGGCCTCCAGACCATACCAATTCACCGAGTTAGAAAACGGACCAGAGCTATTAACCGACTTGACGTGCTTTCCTGACTGACTGACCGGACAGACCAATGCAACGAACTGATTTTGCTAGCTTATCGAGCCGAGGAGACAAGACGGATCCATATAAGGATACCAGCAACCCGAAGAGAAGAACCCCAGTTTATTAGAGAGATCCGTTCTATTTCACTAGTTGGGTTTCTGTCTCGGCCTGGCATCTTTGGACAAGAATAATAAGTATAAGTAGCAGCTTCCTATTCCTTAGTACTTTCCTGTAGTGTAGTTTCTCAAACCAGTGCTTTTCCTGGAATGGATAGAATTCCTCAACTCTAGGAAAACCTGGTATGACAAATTCCGTATAATATGCAAAATTACGTTTCCGTATAAAATAAATAAGTAGACTAGCTCTGGACCGGAAATCGAAACCCTGGAAACAAAAGACAGGACAGGTATGAATCACTAAACCTGAGAGCTTCCTTCTCTTCTCCGCTTTGCTCTGTTACTCCTTTTGCAGATGGTTGGACAGCACTCTTAGGCTTTTTGTTCTCTGCTTGTGGTGGGTCTCCAATCTTGATCCGGTGCTGACTTAATAGGGAAACCTACCCAGAAAATGCCCCCTTTTCCGGTCCGGTTAACAAAGCCTGTAAACCAAGAGCGGAACGAAGAGCTAAAACGTCACCTTTACCCTTATCCTATTTCTTTCTTACTTGTAAACCAGACCGCGTCATTCCTTTTTTCTTTGTTTGGTAAGGAAGGGACGGCTATTCCCACAGGTTGATCTTGATAAAATGTGCAGCGGTAAGCAACTAATAATCTCGATGCAGGACTGCCGTTCCCATAGGTTCCTCCTCCAAAACCTTCTTAGGCGAAAAAGACTGGAAGGGCTTATTCCCACTGCTGATTACTGAGAACCTTCTACCTGGAAAGATTTCCTTCTATGCCTAGTGGTTTTTGAATTGGAAATGGGAAAGGCAGAGAGAATTTACTCAAATTCCACTATGTTATGTATACAATGATCGGGTTGCGTCTGGTATGATCGGGGTGCTTTATCTAAACTAGGCAGGATAACTTGGCTAACTTTCCTACTCTGATAGCATCTCTGAACGGCAGGTACCCTCAACCGCCGTAACGAAGGAATGAATCTATTAAGTGGGAAAGAGCCCTCGTGGCAGCTATATCCGCGAGGATTCCAAGTGTTCTAATTCATCTCGTTACAGACCCACATCAAACATGCAACTGCTTGTCGCATACTCCTGCTACTCCGACCTACGCTTCTCACATCGCATCCTTGGTCCTTAAACGATGGTATATTCTTTTTTCTGGGTTCTATGAGCGTAAATGGAGACACTTCCCCCTTCTTCGACATATGAATATGCCTTACCTCGAAGATAAAGAAATCCTGAGTAAGGAGAGAGATTCTCCAGACGAACGAACGACCCGTCAGGTTCGAACTGACTTAGGTTGGACCAGGACCCACCTATCTCCACCAAGAAGGAATCGCTTTGGTTACGCAGTTCAGTTGGCGATAAAAGCCAACCTAATCTGCGGGCCGGTAGGCCAGCCAACTAACTCTTCAAAAGAAGAACTTATTTCCCCACACCTATCTCTATGAAACTTCCTTCATAGTTAGGAGAGGTTTTTTTTAGCTTTTTGTCTCTTTTACCGCAGGAAGTTCTCCAAAAGTATGAAAGGCCGGAGGGCTTTGTACCAACCATTCTAGTGTGGTTGGATTCTGTTCAACAGCCCAGGGACTTTCCGCACATTTTTGGTTCTTTCCACTGCTTGAAGTGATTGCGACAACTACGAAGAAACGACGAATCCCAACTACGGATATATAAGAACCGAAACTGCTCAGAGCATTCCATCCGGCGTAAGCATCTGGATAATCTGGAATGCGACGTGGCATACCCGAAAGCCCTAAGAAATGCATGGGAAAGAAGGTCAGATTAACCCCGAAAAAAGTGATCCAAAAATGGATTTGGCCTAAAGTTTCAGGATATGTCCGACCAAAGATTTTACCCACCCAATAGTAAAATCCAGCAAATAAAGCAAAAATGGCTCCCATAGAAAGTACATAATGGAAATGTGCAACCACATAATAAGTATCATGTAGAGCAATGTTTAGCCCAGAGTTTGCTAGAACTATTCCAGTGAGCCCTCCTATGGTGAACAAAAAGATGAACCCTACAGCAAATAACATGGGTGTTTTGTATTGTATCGAACCTCCCCACATGGTAGCGATCCAACTAAAGATTTTGATTCCTGTGGGCACAGCTATGATCATGGTAGCTGCGGTGAAGTAGGCACGCGTATCAACGTCTAAGCCCACAGTAAACATATGATGAGCCCAAACTAGAAATCCAAGAACACCTATACTTATCATGGCATAAACCATGCCTAGATACCCGAAGACCGGTTTTCTTGAAAAGGTCGATACGATATGACTAATAATACCGAATGAGAATATACACCTCTGGATGACCGAAGAACCAAAAGAGATGCTGGTATAATATTGGGTCTCCCCCTCCTGCAGGATCAAAAAAGGTTGTATTAAAGTTTCGATCAGTTAATAACATTGTAATTGCCCCCGCCAGTACCAGAAGTGATAATAAAAGTAGGAATGCTGTCACTAGAACGGACCACACAAAAAGTGGTAATCTATGCATAGTCATTCCAGGTCCACGCATGTTGAAGATAGTTGTTATAAAATTGATAGAACCTAAAATTGATGAAATACCTGATAGATGAAGGCTAAAAATTGCTAAATCAACTGCTCCTCCAGAATGGCTGGTAATACCACTTAAGGGCGGATAGACTGTCCACCCAGTGCCGCTGCCCACTTCTACTAAGGCTGAGCTTAATAGGAGCAAGAGACTTGGTGGCAACAACCAGAATGATATATTATTTAATCGTGGAAATGCCATGTAAGGTGCACCTATCAGAATCGGAACAAACCAATTACCAAATCCACCTATCATCGCCGGCATAACCATAAAAAAGATCATTAAAAAAGCATGAGCCGTTATTAAAACATTATAAAGTTGATGATTCCCACCAAGAATTTGATCGCCGGGTCGGGCTAATTCCATACGAATCAGTACGGAGAAGCATGTGCCCATCACTCCGGCAATGGCACCGAAGATGAAATAGAGAGTCCCAATATCCTTGTGGATAGTAGAGAAGAGCCATCGAACCATATTTGTCATTTTTGATTTGAGAAATGAAAACTTTCCTTATCAAAGTGGGGCCGGGGGGCTGGAAGAGAAAAGAATCAGAATTACTGAGCTACCCCGCTCTTTTTTTTTCTAATTCCCTTCTAAGATCCTCCGACTTAAACAAGTCAAGAGCATGCTCGTGCTCAGCTCTTTCGAGACTTGCCTTGCTCTTGGGGATTTCTTCCCACCGGATCCTCTGTTCCACTTCCAGGCACCTCCTTGTGGAGCTTTCCGCCTCAAGGAGATCCCGGTTGTGGGAAACAGCATTTCGAAAGAAAAGGGATCCTCCCTCATTCTCCCGCAGATCTTGATAAGACGCTTGGAGAACAGTGAAAGAATCAGTTGCGTGAATATGGTCCAGATAGGAACGAAGCGCTTCATCGACCAAGTAGGACTCGATCGGTAGATAAGGCCCTACTCTTTGATAAAGCGCCAAAAATTCCTGAATGACATCTTGTCGCATAGAAGAGAGCTTTTCTTCCATTAGGAAGAGCTTAAGCCGCCCAGGTATGTCTTCCAGGGGGGTATTGTGATTAAGCCCGTTCTGAATGAACGTAACCCATCCCGGATCCTGCTCGTAAAGACTCAGATAGAAGTTTAGCCCTGCTAAATGAGCTAGAGCCTGGGGGTCTTGAATCTCTGGCGGGAGAGTGATCAGAAAGGAGGAGCCGACGAAGCATGAACTAAAAAGATTGAAAATTGGTATTAGGAAGAATATAAAATGATAAAGGAATAAAAATATAAAAATCGAAAGTAATATCAAATTATATATTAAGGGAAACTTAATACATAAGAAAAAATAGAAAGTAGTAAAGCGGGTAGTGGAGAAGAGCCATCGAACCAGATTTTTCATTTTCTTTTCATTTTGAAAACTTGACTTATCAGAGAGGGGCCAGGGGGCTGGAAGAGAAGAACTTGAATACTAAACGCTGGAAGAGAAGAACCTTAATACTAAACCAAGTTTCGGGAACTTCTTGGTGACTTGATTGGTTCCCTTCCCCCAATTTGCAAAGGATGATTCCCGTGAAGGTGATCTCGATCACCATTCTATGATATTTCTGGATGCTTTTGAGAAGCTTTTCCTTTTACCTAATGCCGGCTACCGACAACTTACTTCATGCTATTACTAACACTTATGACTGAGCCGCACTTGCTTTCCAAAAGAAATTGAAACTATCATGCCTGAGACTAGCCAATAGAAGAAAGAGCCACAAGCAAGCCATAGCAGCATCCTTTTTCTTCGCTTTCTTCAACAATGCGAATCTACCTCACTCCTCATCATAACTCAAATACAAATTCGAGTTCCAAATTGATATTTCCTCACGTAAGCAATAAAATGTGAAACCAATATTCATCATGAAACTTCAGACACTGATGATTGTGAGGTTCTGGAAGAGAGACGACATAGGCTGAAAAAAGTAAATAGAAAACCACCCCTTAAACTCATTTGCTCAACATTCTTTCCACAGCAACTAGAAAAGTGGAGAAAATCCAATAAGGGGAGGTCCCGGTGAATACAAATCAATTGGAAACCTCACCCCGCATTCATGTCTCTAACAAGGCTCTCTAAGCTAAGCGGCCATGGACCCATGGACCCGGGGAATCTAAACCATTAGGTAGAGTTTCAGCTAAAAGAAAACCAGGTCAATCTTCCGATCGCGAGTCTTTACAAGCTTGAAACAACTTAAGCACAGGCGGGAGTCGCCCCTTTTAAAGTAAGTATTTATGCGGCGCTGAACTAACGAGCGGATACCTAACCTTCGAAGGAGAAGAAAAGACGGTTGTATCTTTCATTCATATCGATCAGATGTGCTTTGCTCAGGACTCCCATTTTACCATTGCTTAAGCCATATTACATAAAGCATAGTGAGTGATACGCAATGCTGGTACCACCATGTTTTTTTCCTCACTCTGTGTAGCCACACTCGTTTGTCCATTTCTACTTATTATTTATGTGAAATAGTATCCGTTGGTTGTAGAAGCACTGGCGTTCAGGGATTGCAAAATCCATAATATCAAGAAGCGGTAGGAACCTGGCTAACTTCGATGCGCATAACGCGCTGTAGAAGTAAGTGGATCAACCAAAGTAGACCTTGATCGAAAGGCACCACAAGGCGAACCAATAGAGTGTGGTGTAAGCGGTGAAGCAGAATAGGAATTGGAACTGCTTGAACTAGAAAGGGCTTCCGCTACCGCGCTACCTCGGGAGCTCCGGAAACGGTATACTCGCTTCACTCATCTGTAATGGTATCCTTGAAAGATAGCTAAAGTGGGTTCTAGACAGAGTTCTCCTAAGCAGGGCGGAAGGAAAAACAAGAGCAGTATAGCTCTACATTACGCTTCGGGGGCCTCGTCTTACTCACTCACCCTCTACTAATGGACCGTGACAAAACAACCAGCCCAGCAATAGGCAAGGACTGGCTGAAATCCCTTTCCAGATCCAGTCTATCCGTATCTGCTGTCCCTTCCGCTTTCTGTGTTGATGGAGCTCGGTCAGATAGTTCCGGTATTGCGAAGGAGGGCAACGCATTGGGATCGTCCAATCCCTTCTGATCGGTTGTCATATTGAATTGCAAATTCTCGTATAGTAAGAGTTCCTTCGGTTTCCTACCTAGCACATTCTCTGTTGTCTACGCCAATGTTTGACCTGCGAGTAGAGTGTGGCTGGCTACATACGGGGGAACTCAACCTACCTTTCGAAGGGTAGACCTTTACAGATGAGTGAAACGAGGATTTAGGTATATAAGGAGACGACCCGCCAAGCGAGCCAGCCTGATACCGACTTTCATTGATAGGCCATGAAACATAGAGAATGGGAACTTGTTCGCACGTACCTCGACCGCAGGTCTGAGAATGACGAGTGTGCTTTCGCCCACAGCTTCTGTTGCTTAACCGGCTCGTGGTGTTTATGGTCCTGACCCGGTACAGCCGCTAATTCGGCATTTGGTACTGTCACCATTTCTCGAAAGGGAAAAAACATACTTAACAATTTGATTGGCAGGACCAAGGGATAGATCGATTGCAATATAAGTATCATACAAATAGAAATAGACATGAGTACATGAATAAGGAAACGCAAAGGAAACAGAGTAGGGCTAGTCAGAAGCGTCAATGCAGACGCCAATGGGTAATCAGATCCATTCCACTCCACTTCTTTAGATAGCAGTCGATCCTGGATCGTCCTCGCTTCCAAACTCCGTAAATGAATGAAACTCCTTCCCCGGTCCATTGCTCGGGTGTGATACAAATACTTCTTTGAAGTTGTAGGATGCGGGTCATCGATCTTCCTATTGGTCCAGAGGTTATGCGCCAGCTTGGGAAAGCAAAAGTAAGATTTGTTTGTCATATCACGATCGGAACTCACATGTAACTCTTCTTCTTGAGTAGGGGGAAAAGGACACCTATCACGCGGTCATGCCTTGAACGCAGTAAATAAATTAATAAGCTTCGAATAATAGCTACGCGAGTCTCCAATAGCGTCTTAAGCGTTCGTTTTCTTTGCTGGCATCGTAATGGATTGGTGGTTTCAAGAAGCTAGGGAGTAGTACGCAGATTTGAATCCTTTTTTCTATTTTACTTCTTTTTTCGATCGACAAGGACGGCAAGAGGTTCTTTTCCCTAGTTCCTATATATCTAAAGCCTTACCGAGATGTCACGCAAGAACAAGAAGAAAGAACCCGCCCCTGTTTTGTGGCGGATAGGCTGAGATGGAATTAGAGGGAGGAATGAACTTCAACTTTTCACATTCCCCCGATCCCCCTTTACCCCCTTCCTAACCTTAGTAAATAGAAAGGCTAGGAATCAGTCTTCTCCTATGCCTACACTACTACAACCAAAGACCTACTTGAACGACAACAGATGCGGATGAACTCGCTTAGCTGCTCGCTCGGTGAAAGGCTTTCCTGGAAGAAAGTGGAAGACGAGGAACGTATCTCTCATCTTCCTTCTCACCTGGCAGAGGACGGGGATGAACTCCAAGGCCACAGGTCTGGAAAAAGAGCGAACTTTCTGATTACTGCAAAAAAGAAATCAAACTAGTTGGGTGATTCTTTAAAGAGCCTAAATCGAAACTGTACTATTGGTACAGAGCCATAAAGAATGGTCGTAACCATAGATCCATCATATTCGAGGAGGAGGAAACATAAGTCCAATACGCGTTATGGAAGACTAGGGATTGCTAATCCGTCCACGTGGGAAGCCTTCTCCCTCTCAGGCTCAAGTGTCAAGATAGCCCGCCCTAAACAAGAAGCTGCTTATTCTTTCAAGGATAAAGCTAACCAAAACAAGCTACGGATTGAGCGTACACACTTCGTAATTATTTCCTGCTACATCTGATGAATTCCACAAGTAAAGAAACAAGAGAAGCTAGCTAATAGTCCCTCTTCACTTCCAACTAGTGCTTTGCCTAAGATGAATGAGTAGTTTAAAGCTTGGATCCATGGATGGGAACATGAGGTGGGCTAGCTTCGGATCCACAACAGGTGGAGAGTACCGGGTGAATCATAGGAACGAGAGTCGCTTTTTTGACCCGATGGAAAGCTTTGAACGAATCCGGTGGAAGTGCCTCACTTGGTTGGGCTTCGATAGGTGGAAATGGGAATGGGATCGCCCGAGAAACCATTGGATCTAGGAAATTGATTCATTGTTCTGCCTCTCCCACTGGTGGTGGGTGGCAACCAAAGGACTTGAATCTAGCGTTTGTTTCGGTTGAGCTTTCATTCCTTCGAATAGACGGATAGCTCTTGGAGGAAGGGATGAGCT
The DNA here is from genome assembly GCF_056163025.1 of Triticum urartu. Taxonomy (NCBI): domain Eukaryota; kingdom Viridiplantae; phylum Streptophyta; class Magnoliopsida; order Poales; family Poaceae; genus Triticum; species Triticum urartu. The sequence goes on from NC_141874.1 coordinate 10,945,116, forward strand.
TTTATCGGAAGGACCTGGCCGATGCAATCGAGAGACTGAGAGGAATTGGACTTGGCACAGGAATGCATAGAAATATCTGCCTTTGCCAGGAGAATCCAAACCTGCCTAATAGCCTATGAATGTGGAATCCCGTTCGTATTCTTCCTCAAAGCCATATTTGCCTTTATCTGATTTCAACCTATTGATCTTTACTGTGCATGGATATCTTTACTCATGATTCAACAGTTCACATCCCCAGCGAACTCCCTCACACCAACTGGCATTAAAGAGGAGCTGTGCAAAAAAAAAGTGCCATAGCATATATTATTGCTTGCGCAAAGATCGGAATCATACCTCTAGCAGGCATTGTCTTCTGTTACCTAAACAGCTATCATTTCTACTTTACTGAAATACAGACTTTCATTGGTACTTGAACTATTGACCTGGCTAGCGCTAACGCTTTGCAAGGTAATTGGAGACTGGTCCGCTTGAAATCGCTAGAGTTGAGAAGGGTCTGCTAATCATGGTACGAATTATCTGTTTAGGTAGGTATACTACCGAAGCTATTATGCCGACAACAGCTGAAATAGCGGAGGTGATTGCCGACACTCTCTATCTATAGGATAAGCAGCTAGATCGATTTCCTAACAGGAGAGTGACTTAGCGTAACAGTAAAACATTGAATTGGACCGCTTCGCCCCTTGGCGGATCTTCCTCCAAGAGAGTCAATGGGACTTGGTCTCGATGTCAACTAAAGAATTGACTGAGTCAGGTATTCCCTTATGAAGGGCTAATGCAGTCGATTTCTTCACATCTTCGGTCAATCGGACTTTTTTCTAGTCTTGCCTTCCTAAAAGGTATTCCCATATCGGGTGAATGACCAGATCGAGATAAGTTGGCCTTCTCTGAATCTATCCGAATCCTGAATCTATCAATAGAAGGACGACGATACTCGAAGACTTTCCACTTTTAGCCCTAAGAGGGAACAACTCTCAAACGTGATAAAAGCCCTATTTTCGGCACCTTCATGCTCCTTCTTGAAAAAATAGGGTCCAACCCTATAATCTAATCGTTGGGGTTTTGCTTCGTCTTTCTCCTTAGGGACAGACCTCGACTCACTACATGATGGAGTAGACCAAGGCGAAGAACTGATATAGATAGTCATATTGGCCTCTCGCACTGCCAAACTTTTCTTTTGCTTTATTGATTCAAGGAATAGATCCCTGACGAAATTCCTTTAAAGAAGGACATCTCCTTCCCTGCCTGCTTCTTGGCCACAACCACAGCTACGGCTAGTAGTATTCATAGGGTCCTTTGATCGCATTCTTTCCCACTGAAGAGTCTGATCCATCTCCTATCCTTCTTGGGAAAGCTATGGTACTAATGGCTGGCCTAGCTGGCACTTTCTTTATGCTAATCAAACTAGAAGTTCTTTGAGTTGAATAGACGATGACTGGACACAACGGAACTCTTCCTCTCTCATAGGGTCACTGACTCAATTTCATTTCTTTAAGGGAGGGTTCTAGCTGAAGGGAGGTCCTTTTCATCTCTAACTCGAATGTTCGAGCTAATGTTTCCGGTAGTTGGAGTTGCGGGGAAGCTTCCCGGATGAAAAGAGATTGAATGAGAACTGGCAGAATATATGCATGGAGATTGACTTGGTGCGAAGGAAAATAGTAGATCTTCCATAGGCGCTTTTCGGACTACACGCCAGTCTTTTTCACCAAGAGCTTGTTCCGAAATGGAGAAGTACTTTGGAATGATTTTATTGGGATGCTAGTGAGTTAATGAGCACTCTTTGCATGGTTCCATCAACCCTTTTCTTGCGTGTTCTGAATCGACTTCTCATCTATAAAGAAGAGATGCCCCGTAGAAGACTCCAGGCCACCGAAGCTAACAAAAGGCTAAGGAGACCCATTTAGTTCTTTGTTCTTATGCCGACTAAAGCTAGAGGAGCCACAGCTTGAATCTCCCTAGAAATCCCCACTCGTAGCCCGATGGCTGGGTTTGTTAAGCATATTTGATTGGAAGCTCTTCTTCACCGGGTTAAGCGATGGTAGTTTTAGGCTTGGCTTATCACCATATCCAACCCGAATTCCGTAGTTCGAAAGGAGAAGTAGGCTACCTGAGAGCCTCAACAATTGCCACCCATGAGAGATATTCAGCACCGAATTGATCTAATTCCTGGTGCTAGTCTTCCTAATTTGCCTCACTATCGAATGAATCCAAAGTTGCTGCTATCAGAGAATGGCCAACACCGAAGACCATTTCAGAAGTGAGAAGCTAAGTGATGCAAGGAAGAAATGGAGTACATATCATCAAGAGTTGTATGCTGTATTCAGAGCTTTGAAAACATGGGAGGTTTATTTGCTGCCTAAGGAGTTTCTTGTCTATACTGACCATCAAGCCTTGAAGCATTTCAAAGATCATCAACATGTCGATCTGGCAAGATGGGAAGCTTATTTGGAGAGATTCAACTATCTCATTGTCTACAAATCCGGAGCCACAAATCAAGTAGCTGATGCTTTGAGTCGACGTGTTAGTACTCCATTTCTTTGAAAGCTGAATTGCCAGGTATAGCCCTACGCTGCTCTTTACCATGCTGTATATAAACCACTCGTTTCACTCACAACCTTCACCACTGATCGGAGATCAAGTTAGTGGTCAGTAGTGTTTGCTACAGATGATTATGACTCGTCAGGTTCGAACTGACTTAGGTTGGACCAGGACCCACCTATCCTCTACCAATAAGGAGTCGCTTTTGTTTTCACAGTTCAGTGCCTCCTTAATCTGCGTAATTGCTTTTCGCGCCCATGGTGGACGCGACAGGTTTTTTTGAAAGCGATATCCCGCACGCTCGATGTCTGAAAATCAGACCCCCCCTTTTACCTGTACGTCTTTTACGTACAGTGATTACGGTCATTCTGACCCCCCTCAACCACGAGAATGACAAATCGTGCAGAGCCACATAGCCCGCTTTTTGAGCTTGAATTCGATTTCGCTCCGCGAAATCAGAGAGCGCCGAAACGTATGCGGCATCAATCTTCTTCAAATAGCTTTTTACTTGCCAAATGCCAGCTAACAGAACTAAAACAGCAAAAAAAGGAGAATACCTACTCTTGCAAGGAAATAGTCATTCTTTCATTCCGAGCATTCGACTAACGGCACAGATTTCTAGTGCTATAACAGAAACTGCCCTTAATGCGCAAATGAAAGCCCTCACAACACTCTTTACCTGCAACTGCTCCCGCTTATGGTAGTAGATAAACAGGTGGTGGACATGTATCTGCAGCCTCTGCTGCTGGTAGATTGACTGTTTTATATGGACTGAAAAAAAAATGGAGGGTAGTGCTTGAGAATGCTACTCTATTCCTGGAATTAGCCATCCCCTTCTTTGACTATTCGACCTGCTCCTCGAAGCAAGGAAGGGAATGAAGATGGCATTGAATGCCCTTTCCGCAAGAAGGATAGGAGTTGGCTTACCGCATCTACCTTCTCATATGGGATAAGGGCTGGGGCGTTAACTTAAGTACTAAAGCTGCTGGAGCGGCTGCCTTCGTTGATTCCCCATGAAGGAATCGGAATATCGCTACTTCCCCTTACTGCCCTAAGCGGGGGAGATGGATTAAAAACCTTGTGTGAAGGAAAGGCTGTCAAAGTCGTTGACCATTAATCCGGTTGAAGGACAAATGGACAATGAATCAACGGAATCGAGTTGTTCTAAGGATTCGGATTCGGCAGTCGAGACATCTATATCTATGGAATTTCAAAAGAGAGAAAAGTATCCGAATCCGACCCGAGGACGAGCTCAAACGTTAGGGTTTGAAAAGAAGAAGTAAAGCTCTCGTTTACTTCAATCAAAAAAGGTAGGTCATAACACAGATTGAAATAGTCTACTTGAAACCGCGGATGAAAAGAATACCGAGGTCTTTGATAGCAAACTTCTACGCGAGCTTTCTAACTAAAAGGAATCTCTTATTCATATGGCATAAAATGGAAAAACTTGATGGAGATTTCTTCTCCATTTCCATGGTACAGTCCCTTTGCATGCTACAGTTCCATTACTTACTACCTGAATTTGCTATATATGAAATTCTGACATCTACGGTACTTGTCGTCTACTTCTGGTGGAAGCAATTCCAAAGGTGAAGATAATACTGAGCCGAATAGTAATGAGGGGAATGCAAAATCTAGCAAAGGTAAGAAGGGTCAAGGAAGAATAGCAGTGACTTATAAAAGGAAAGCACCGAATAAAAGGAAGGAGATCCATCTTTATTTTTTGCATGTGGTCAATGCGTTTGCTGATTGATAACTCTCTAATCTTAAGATGGTTTTGTGGCACGTTACAAACATACATATACTGTAGAAATATAGTTGTGTTGAGTTAGGTTGAAGAATTTTTACCTTCTTTTTGAAATGAGATATAGTGCTTTCTTTGTTCGGTAGGAGATTTTGCACTTTTATATTCTAGTTCCTCATTTGAGCGTTCTTTTGCTCTGTTGGTGGGGCATAAACTCATAAATAGTGTGTGTTTTTTCTTTAAAGAATAGTAAAAGTATGCATTCAAGTAGTAGCTTTTTCTAAATAGTCGAGTAGGGCTGGCAACAAGGACTAGGAAGATACGGGCTAGTTTGTTTTTTTAGGGGATTTATTTATGCAAGATATGCACGTGAGTAGGTCAGTATATGCGTATTTGCCAATAGAGGAAAATACGTAGTAAGTAGGCTTGCTTTTTCGTAGGGATAGGTAGCTTGACAAGGGATGCCTGGGATAGCACATAGGAAAAGTATAGAAGGAAAGGCGGCGGGAAAGTAGCCATGGTCAAGGTAAACAAGTACTAGGTCTTTTCTTTCCGAAGCAAGTCAAGGACAACTAGGTCAGTCTGGGGGGGCAATCCTCTAGATCGATACTTCTCTTCCACAGACTAAACCAATTAATAAACAATTTACAGAGTATTCTTGCATTCCTATCTGGTCTGCATCTCTCCTATCGAAACTATAATATAACCTTAATGGAAGGGCCCTGGTTCTGCCTTGCCAAACCGACAAATCCAGAAATTGTAGATGAATTCATCGGGCTTAACGTGTGATTTCGGTATAAGTGAACAGGCGTCGTCGTCCAGCCGTGTCGAGTTGGGATTAGAGGAGAGAGCTCGAATGGATAGGTCCAGTGAGGCGGGTGTGGAGCACGAAGGATTAAGAAGGTCCTCTTTATTTCCGGAATCAACAAGAAAGACTTAGCAGCCCAAATAAAGTAACCCTTTCCCCCTCCCGAGTCTATCGTATCCATAGTTTCAGTGGGTATCGAACTGCGAAGCGAGGAAGCTATTTCAATTGAACGGGCTTACTTTCTTACTTGGTTCTTTTGTAGAACAACCTTGGTATGAAGCTAGACGATTCAAACTATATAAGCATAAGCAATTCAATCTAGACATTTCGACCTTCATCCCACCCGAGAAATAATAAGCAAAGAGCTCGTAAGTCGGGCATAGTGAAAGCGACTCCTTGTTGGTGTAAGATAGGTGTTGGTCCGATTCACCTATGTCAGTTCGAACCTGACGAGTCGTTCGTTCGTGTGGAGAATCTCTCTCCTTTTCTTCTAAGTCTTGCTTCATTAAGTTACTTGCTCTCTCAGCCTCATAATAATAATCAATATTCAAATACTTTATGCTAAATTATGTATAGCAATCAATGTCTGAGGGCATAGAGAACCTTAAGAGGATAGGAAAGTCTATTTATTTGAGACCAGTGAGGTCAGAAATTCAAGCATTCGGGTCAAGACTATAAGGCGCTATCAGGCCATACCTCAAAAGGCTCGCTACCTTCTCTAGATACTTGATTGGAAGAGAGGGTAGATGTAAGAGAGTTAAAGCACTTCGCTGGAAGAAGGGTATAATGGAAAGTCAATCAATATTTCATCCGGAACTAATAGGTCATTTACGACTCAATGGTTTATCAATCAAATACATCAGCATTCCAAAATACTACCAGCTAACGCCCTCACTCTTTGACTTAGAGGTCTTAGCCCCACCTTTACTTATTTCTTAGACTTATATCTCTGGCCATGTGGTTGAGGATATTTGAAAAAAAGAAGAAATTGACAATACCTACTATCGATGCCTAAGAGCGACCAGCCCTGAATGCTTAAACCTATCAATCCTCTCCTAAATTTCTTTCTTTTTTTCGTTGGGTAAGGAGCAATCCATTCAGCACTTTCCGATGGGGACCAAAAGCCACTGGGCTACCAAGAAGTCGGATACTCCACTTTTCACGAAAGACATAGATTCACCAATGATTGGTTGGACTAAATACTACATTTATTTGCTCAGAAGAAGGAAAGTTGGCTGTGAGAATGATTTCTTGTACGTAGTCTTTCCTAGGACCATTCCAACAGGATGCTTAGAGGTGGGTGGAGAAAAAGCTCAAAAGGCATACTTCCTGCGCTTTCAGAGGATCTAAATCAGTCTTCATCCTTTCGCTTTTCAAAGCCCCTCGCAATAAATATGTAAATTCGTTTCGCAGAAATTCAGAGATTTTCGATCTCCTCGAAAGAAAATGAGTTCGATCAGCAACACTGGTCTCCGCAGCACCAGGATAAAGACCTTCTTTTTACCCATAACCTTTCTCTGCAGCATTGGAACCAAGATCGGGCTTGGCATAGTTACGACGTTCCCGTTCTATTTAACTAACACTAACTGAAGCTAACCGGAAGCTTTCTTCTCATGCGACTCTTGGATCGAAAAGAGGCTGCTGGACTGGACCATTGCTGAAACTGCCAGGCACGGACTAAAAGCTTTTATCAGGGATTCCAGAGTCAAACGACTACCATACATAGCATAGAGCTGGAAGCTGCACTAGTGTACAGAGAAGACTGGATGTGAACACGGGCGGACATTGGCTATGTACGGGGCACTCACTAATCACTATTAGCAGGAAACAACTAGCAGAAAGAAAGATGAACGCACTTTCACTCCTTGCTCTTCAGCACGTACTCACACGAGGGACTCTCAAATCTCTATTTCAGACCATAATCTTTCGATCCCTTTCAAGAAGGCGCGAAAGAACTAGTCCCTTGGAAAGCTTCGTTTTCCTAACCCAACCTAAGCATAATGAGCTGGTTATTTGAGTATCGAAGTTGTCGAGTGTTCCATTCTTTCGTATGTAGACCCCAGCGAAGAAGGAGAATCAGAAGTGGAACTAGTCGAACACGCATAATAAGATACCGGTTTTAGGCATAACCCCGGGTTAAATAAAGTAGTAAAGGAGCCCAATCTAGCTAAAGAGGGGCTTCTCCGCCACCATAACCAACTAGCTACGTAGATGAATTATCCTTGCGTTCAGCTATCAAACCCATCCACTAGAGCTTGAACCCATGCTTGCTCAAACCATCTGTTTTCTCTTCTAACGAGCATGGCTTCCCTGTCACCTACAAGTTTAGATCCAGCCATTACTATCAAAGCTATTGGACATCAATGGTATCGGAGTGTGCCTCTTAACGAGGGTGATTTAAGTGCAACGAAATGTACCGGTGGTTCGCGAAGCATCTGGCTTACCGGTCATCTCCCATTCCCGTCGTCGAGAGACTAAAAGAACTATAGCATGCCAGAAACGGGGAGTTGAGGTGGTTAGACCTATACCCCGAAATGCTCCCAGCATAGGAGCCTATGGTTCCATTCTTGTTATTGTTGGAGGTACACATACCTCTTCTCGGTGTGGTGGAGCGATATACGAAAAATAGATGCTAAGCCTGCAATGTCCGATAACGGGGCTTCAGTAGTGAATCTATCGGCACCACAGCAGTGGCATACAACTTTGGACCTAAGGGCAGGTCCCGTTACATTTCGGAATGGGGGATCCCCGTTGGCAACAACCACGGTAGTAGTTGCGGAACTACTGGACCAAGAGAGGACAACCTGTTGTTCCTGCTCCTCCTTCTTCGCTTCGGGGACGGAGGTCCTACGGTAGGTAAGAGCATGCACAAGCACTTGACCGAAGGGGACCAGTGCTTCTACTCCTCCACCGAGGAGCCGTTCTTGCGAGAAGCAAGGGATGTCGTGAACGGTGGGAGGTCAAAGAAAGAGAATTGACCTCTGAATACAGTGATCCTATGATCTAGATAGACTCCGTCCTATTTTTTAGATAAGGGTGACTCAAGAAATTGGGGGTGGGACCTGCTGGCATAATGCAGGCTGGAACGTGGGAATTCGAGGTCTCATGAACGAGTTTTTTTTCGTGGACAAACATACTTTCCGGTCTTTTTTATGGATCCTTTTAGATCTACGGGCCGGCCGTTCACATGAGCATAGGGAATCTATACTCGAGCCTTCGACTTGGCCCCTGGCAGGATAGGTGAGGAATCACTCTTGAGATCTGATCTATTGGGGCCTACAACTTCGCCAAAGCCGACTAGCATCCCTTTCCGTGGTGAACTGGCTGTCCCATACCTTCATTTTGTCTCATGTGTGTTGAACATTGTCTTCCTCGGTTCCAGCTTCACTGATGTAGGTAGGGCTGGGCGAGAAAGGGTCCCCTCTTGCCTATTAGTAAGCGGGCCTTCGATTCCACCGGGGTCTTACGGTCTCATAGAGGGGGGAGAACTACCTAACTAAAGAAGAATAGTGCTCTTTATAAATAAGAGTAGGCGTGGAGAGCTTTTTGCGGGGAAACTTGCAAGTCAAGTTTGGGGGGAGGCGGGCGTCGACCCAACCTTATGAGTATTCGGACTATAACAGTTCCGATGAACAGTCACTCACTTTTGACAGTTATACGATTCCAGAAGATGATCCAGAATTGGGTCAATCACGTTTATTAGAAGTTGACAATAGAGTGGTTGTACCAGCCAAAACTCATCTACGTATGATTGTAACACCCGCTGATGTACCTCATAGTTGGGCTGTACCTTCCTCAGGTGTCAAATGTGATGCTGTACCTGGTCGTTCAAATCTTACCTCCATCTCGGTACAACGAGAAGGATTTTACTATGGTCATTGCAGTGAGATTCGTGGAACTAATCATGCGTTTACGCCTATCGTCGTAGAAGCAGTGACTTTGAAAGATTATGCGGATTGGGTATCCAATCAATTAATCCTCCAAACCAACTAAACCGGGGAAGCTGAAGCGGAAATGCAATTCTCGGGTGAGGGAAGGGGGAAGCTCCAGGAAGGCTTCGCTCGCTCGCTCAAAAAGCTCTAACACTCGTTTACGAGTGGAGTGCATAAGCCCTTATTGAAGTAGGGTGAGGCCTTACTACACGAGCTCGTAAGTCAAGCACGGAATGAGCCTTGTCTACGAAGCTTTGCTTCATCATCTTGCTTGCTTCTGGCGAAGCTTAACGCACTATAACATAGGCATGCATGATGGTATGGTAGGAAGACTCCTTTTAAGGCCAACCACTACATAGGAGCGATAGGAAGCCAAGCCGTCAAAAGGAAAGGCGAGCAGCCCTTATGCAATAGCAAACGACCTACTTATAGCCCTATTTATACCCTTTCTCGGGGACTTCAACGGGCCTTACAAGCTCAATAAATTGCAATTCTTCACCTTTTCCTCAGACAGTGGGAATGCATTTTCTTACTTGATTGACATTGACAGATATGTGTACCACACCGAACAAGCAATATGTCATATGCTTGATGTACCAGCCAAGCCAGCTCTTTTTTTCTCAGTTCCCTTATCCTTAGCGCAAAAGTAAAAAGAAAATGAAAGAGAGTTTTTATTTGCAAATGAAAATGAATATGGATCTAAATAAATTAGATAATCAATAAATAAGAATTGGAATAATAGAAAAAATCTCCTTCGCCCCTTATCTCTTCATCATCGTCGGTTCCGTCACTTGTGGTATTCGTTTAGAATCTTGTTGACCCTACTCGCTTACTCCTATTTTCCTTATTTCTTTTTCTACATAATTAATTAGAACTTTCTTGAAAGAATGGGGTTCTCTCTGGGGGGGGGGGCGCACCCTCTCTTCCTTTTTGAGAAAGATGGGCTTGTTTTTTTTTCAATAAGTTCTATTGCTTTGACACATTTAGTATATAACATAATATATATAAGAAAAGTACGAAAGGCGAAGGGCATTCTGTTGTACAGCTACTTTGGTATAGTTACAAAGGTAACCGGTAGGTGACTGTTGAATCGACAGTAGTTACGAAAGGGGGAAATAGCTCAGTTGGTTAGAGTGCTGGTCTGTCACGCCAGAAGTCGCGGGTTCGAACCCCGTTTTCCCCGCCCGATCTTTCTTTCTTCCCGAGGTCATACCTCTGCCACTTTACCCTGAGTTTCACTAAGGCATATAACCCCATTCGGGTAAGAGGAGCAAGCAGTGGGGAACATCTATTTATATGCGTGTTAGCATCAACAACATCTTTTTGAAAGTAAATTACATCGATCCTCGGTGCTAGGTACTCAGGTAAGTAAATCCTGAGGATAGAACTAGAGCAAGTAAGCTCATCGCACTATCAAGTCAGTCAGGAACTAGTCTGCCAAGCTTAAGAAGAAGTGAAAAGTAAGCAAGTTGTCATCTAGTGAGGGCTAAAAGACACGGAGAACATCCCCCCTCTATTTGCCAATAGCTCCCGCCTTCCTCTCTTTCATTTCATGTCGGTTCAGCTGAGCCAATAGATTCCATAGGCGGGTCAGTTATAGCTGTAGTAGCCTTTGATTAGGTCCTTTCAATAGACTTTCCGTAGCTATAATTCGATAGACTTTCCGTAGCTCAGTACTCCTGATCGTTGACGCCCGCAACTGTACTTACGGCTGTACTTGTGAAAAGAGATAGAGCCGTCTCGCTATGACTCAAAGATGGTCAAAAAGCTAATAGATGGGCCACAAAAGGTAGAGGAGAGGGGGTAAGAAGAGTAGACTTACTACTGGATACAAGATAGGGTATACAGCTAAAAGGGTGAGATAGAGGAATGAAATGAGCCAGTGAAACGGTCCACGACCACAAGTATTGAGCTATAACCATAAAACTTGGGGAGTGCCTCAAGAAAATCCATTGAAATAGAAGACCCGGGTTGTAATGGAACAGACAAAGGTTGAAGAAGACCAGCAGGAAGGGTGTGCTCACTCTTGTTGAGTTGACACACATTACAGTGAAGAACAAACTTGGAGGGAGAAAAAGAAACCAGAAGGGACCCATTGTTTCTGTGCAACTCGAACAATGATGGAAAAGCATCCAGTATATAGCCGACATATGCCAACAACCCAAATGCACATATGCTAGTTAAGTTGAAACTCCTAAATTAAAGCGCAAGCAACAAAACTACTTTTTTGAAGGCGCGGAGCGTTGAAGAAGAGCATAGCTCGATTAACACAACTAGGGGCAATATGGTTCATTTTCCTAGAACACCACAACAAATGTCCCTACCAGCTGTTGCCAGTGAAGCTGAAACCATGGCTACCCCTCAACAAGCCTCTAGCTCTTATCCTAGGCCTGAACCGCCTGAAACTCCAATTACCGTACCATTGGTACTGAATACGACCACCACTCACACCTATTCCAGACCTTTAAACCCCTGACCACCTAGACCTCTAGTAGCAAAGCAACTAAAAGACCCAATCACAAAAATAACCCTCTCTATCCCCCTCAAAACCTTGGCACGAACACTTGTTTCCAGCCACCTATGGCCTTCCTCACAGCTCAAAACATGATAATATTAGACCTAATCCTGCACCTCCACCACCACAACCAAGACCCAATTCAATACCAAATATCCCATTTTCCCAACCAATACTTTTGCCCTATGCTGGAAATTCCATGAAACCAGAAGTGCCAATATATACTTACCTTAACCAACCACTTCCAACTCAACAGCATGACCCGTACCAATACCTGCAAGAACAAAGGCCGCAAAATCAATATCAATATGGGCAGCAGATACATCAACCTCCTAGAGTTTCTTTTCCAATATTTGAAGGGGCCAGGTCTTGGATACAAAAGTGTGAACATTACTTTTCGGTGTACCAAGTTACGGATTGGTACAAGGTAGAACTTTCGGCTATGCACCTTAGGGGGAGAGCTGAAAGCTGGTACAACAGTTTCTTAGTGAATAGGGGACAAGTATCTTGGCAAGAGTGAATTCAAGAGATTGTAGAGAGGTTTGAGGTAAGAAATGTGGTTGGTGTAGTTGATGAGTTTAATCACTTGAGGAAAAGAGGAAGCCTAGAAGAGTACAAGTCACACACAATTGGCAGAATTGAGGGCTGCCATGTTGAGGTGCAATCCCTATTACGATGACAACCTTTTTCGACAAAGTTTTCTTGGGGGTAAGGGTATTGTAAATAGAGATAGATGTTTCGTCCGGCTTTGAGAAACAATTCGGCAACCCCGCTCTTCCCTTTGCCTCTTCCACATCTATTTTTGAAACTTGATTCGGTTGAGTTTGAAGCAAGGATCTAATCAGATAACGCTTTGTTCTCCAATGAATGGAGGTGGAATAATTTCTTGAGATAGAGAAAGCTACATCTCGACTTTATTTAAACGAAAGAAAAAGGTTAGTCCTGCTCCTAGACTTCCAATTCCAAGTAGTAGTAACGGAAAGGAACAGGTTTAGGAGAACTTTTTTTATGTCTTTCTTATAGCGATCGCTGAAAGTCAGTCAATGCCCTGGCTTCAATGAATGAAGACTGATGGGCTACGAAGTGGAGATGATGTCTTCGTGTCATTGCTCGTGATGTCTTCACCAGGATTTGACTTACCAATGTGAAAGGTACCGTGCCAGTGGTTCTATCATTTAGATAGAGAGTGATCTTTCCTTCTTGTCGAAGAAAGATATGACGTTGGGAAGGGAAAGGGAGTAGAAACGTTTTCGTAGCCTTGGGGCGAAGGGCTGAGAGTTCCGTGATCCAGTTCTTTGAGCATACATAGGTTGAGGATGGAACTCCTATAGCAATCGATGTGGAAAAAGGCAACAGCCGAGAATACAAAGCAGAAAAAGCGAGTGAGATCTTGACTTTCTATTATCATACAACATAGAAGTATTTAATAAAATCAGAAAGAGCCCTGGGATTTGACCAAAACGGCATAATTGAAAGCTCTCAGTCGCTCGCCTAAGAAAAGGTACCGCGTTGCTCCGTGATGACGAATAAGCAACCCAGCCCAATCCTTGCTTTCATAGAAAAAGGTGAATTTACTCGAATATTCGTTCAATGGCTCAATATTTAGTAATCAAATCATGCGTTTGTTAGATCATTTAGTGAGAAATAAAATGAGAATAAAGAGAGAGTCCTCACCTCAATATCGACAACAATGACCTGGCAAGTGAAGTAAAGTAAAAGCAAAGTAGAGCCCGGTTGATGTCAAACGTTTTCAAATCTTACCCACCATATCCATTCATGCACGTTACTAGATGAAAAGTAAAAAATAAAGCAATGATGGTTTTTATCAGAGCCACTTTACAACCGGTTTAGCAACTTCTTCATGCCCCTACGAACGAAATATTTGGAGTTTGACAACTGGTTGACGCCGGTTGATACTCGAATGAATATATCGCCGGTAGATACTTGCTTTTCTAATGAGGTAGACACTTTTGCATGTTAAGGTTTCCACTTCAAACCATCCAGATTTACACTTCAATTTCTCATTGTTGACACGGTTTACACTTGACTTCATTCAAACTGACACTTATGTATCTATCTAGGCGGGCGGGCACTTAACCAAACTCAGGTTGACACAAACTATACAAAAGTCTTAATTGGGGTATTTTTTTCCGATCAACCCGAAACTCCGAACGGAACCGACCCTGACTAGACCTTTTCCCAAGCAACTCCGAATACTGGAAAATCTGAATGAAATTCGATAAGAGAAATCAGAGCATGTTTCTAAATTTGTGATAACTACTTATTTATGAGTGAGAAATGCTTCATGCGAGCACCCTTGGCGGCCTGCTTTTGAGACAGGGAGGCCATGCTCGTATCTATGCTTTTCATCATTGGTCTGGTCTACTCGTACCCCACCCCACAAGCTACATCTTCGACTACCGTGCTTCTTATCTTGACGCTATACATTCAGTTCAGTCAGTCCCAGAGACTTATCCTTCAGAAAAAGGTAATCCACCCATATTGGACTTTTCTTCACCTGGCCTCGCGGATTCAATACCGAATTCTCTTCGCATACCGGCCTGCTAATTCCGGGATTAGCTGTTCTCAATGACTGGTGGATGCCTCTTTTCTACCTTAGAAATCGTTTTTTTATGTACCTTCTCCCTCTCTACACCTTTTTTCCGCCTCGCCGCCCAGAAAGACCTATAGAAGAAGGAAGAATTCAATCCATATACTCCAAGCGCCGTAACTATCACACTTTCCAAGCAACCCTCCAATGAAGAAAGTGCAATTGAAACAATCAAGAACGGAAAAATAATTAGACTCCCTCGTCAATTGTTTGGATTGGAATTAGGCTCCTCTACTCTAGTCATCCTCTTCTATTTCGGGCAGTAGCTCAGCCCGTTCCGGGCCTTCCTTTACTGAATCTATTAGTAGTTGCACTTTTCGACATATGCCTTTATTTAGGCATTGGTTGTAGGCATCCCCTTCTCTTCAAGGAATTTCTGCGCCCGGTTCCTGATCAAGTGTTGGAAAAACCGGAATATGATGCTTTCTACTTCAGTAGTAGGGTTGGCCTGAAGCCAGCCCATAGAATAGATACGGGTGTGTTCTACACAGGAGTTCTTGTAGAACATGTTCCAATCAAACCTCTTTCCCTTCGTCTCCGGTTTTCAATACGAACAAGTGTCATCCTCTTCTCCCATCGTTTGGATGGAATACCCACGTGGAGCTGACCTTCACTTTTCAGAGACAGGGGCAAGCCGATAATTTGTAGCCTCCCTGGTTGTTTTCTGGAAATTTCAGTAGAAGTGAAGCCCTGTAGGAGCTCCCTAAGGACTCTAGCTAAGACCTTTTTGAGACCCTGGGTGACTCGCGTGGACTTATCCCCTCTCGGTAAGCCGAAGACCATATCGTCTGCGTAGCATGCGTAATAGAAGACTACGGCCCCATCCTCTCGGACCATTACCCTTTAAAGCTTGGCATCCAATATATGGAGATAGCAGTGAATGAGGACATGTTCAATCGGGCTTCCGAGCGGTATTCCTCGCTTCTGGCACGTGTAACTCTTACCTTTTCTATCTACGTGTGGTTTTCATGAAAACCTATTTTATCAACCTATGGACTCCTTTCAATGACAGAGTCTTTGGAGCAAATTGGTTCAGGATTCTAAGGTTAGAAAAGAGTTACCACTCAAGGGAGGAACAAGATATGTGGAAGGCTATCCTGGTGGCTCAAGACTGACCGGTATAACTGGACCAGTCTATATTGAGCCATATTCATCAATTCGTCAGGCAATTTGGCCTCACACAATGTATCCCTGTTCCACCAGATGCTTAATCAACCCTGGAACACAAGAGAACCCTTCTTATCGAAGAGAATTGCGTATTAAACAGATGAGAGAAATAGCCCTAAATATGTGCATCGAGTAAGTTATTACCTTCTATTCGATCTCTAGTATCGCTCATCAAGTACTTGATCAGATTCCTCTTTTTTCTTGCAATTGCACTCGGTCACCATGTCGTAGCCAATTGGCTCTGCCCCGCTGGAGCCATGCTACTTCTTCTTGTTCAAACAGGTTCTCGAGCAGCAGTCAAATTGACTTCCCCTGCTTGAGCGTAATGTCCGCCCCTGGTGTGGTGGAAAAAGCCTCGTTTTCTATTACTTTTAAAGCTGCTGATGCAAGCTACCGAACAAACAAGATTAGTACAAAAAGCCACAACTAGCACTAGCTTTCGTGATTGCTTCTTTCTACCTTTCTCACTCCGGTAATTGCTCCTTCTCCAAAATATCACTACGGACAAGATGAGCTAATAGAAAAAGTTAGGGCAACAGATGATAGCGACTCGCCAGACTCGAACTGGCATAGGCGGATCGGATCAAACGAAATTAGCCTGTCTTCCATCAACAGGAATCGCTTTTATTTCGCAGTTCAAGAGGATGGTGGGGGCAACCTCTCTACATCTGCGGGCCGGTAGGCCAGCCAACTAACTCTTCAAATGAAGAACTGATTACTCCACATCTATGAACCTATCATTCCCCGCCCTTGCCCATTATTTCTTTTTGTATCACGCTAGGACTTTGCCTCTTTTTTTGAGGAAAAATATGGAAGTAGAATCTCCTCTCTTTTAGAGGCGTCTTCCAAATCCAATTTAAGATCAATGAGGTCTTTCAGAGAGCCGCTGCTCTTTCCATTAAATTCTAGGATCTCTTCGATCCTATGCGCAAAAGCAAGGTGTGAGCCCGTGACCCCTCGATCCCTCTCAGAGTCAATCGGCCCAAACCGGGTTATGAGCTCAACGAAAAAAAAGTATTTTTAGAAATTGCCTACAAAACCGCCTTGCGAGCGTTAGCGTCAGCGTCAGCGCCATCTCCCGATGGATATTTTTCGCGCATCTCCAATAGCGCCTTGGCCCTATTTTCTTCTTCGTCTATTGGGGAAGAAGAAGAGGTGGAGTAGCAGGCGGATCTCATCCCTCCTGCGGACTTCCCCGTACTCAAAGTGACTCTGAGAGATTGCGCTTCTCTACTAATCGCATTCTGTTCAAGAATCACTGTTTTCATGATCGAATGACGAAATAGATATACGAACTGTATAGGATCATTCGCTGGGATGGGATAAGTGATTCTTTTATAGGATTCCCATGGGATCGTAGAATCAACTAAGGATGGAATAGGTATTTGTGATCGATCAGCTTCCAGTATGACCGAAGACTTTCTATCTGCATTCAGAATAACCACACAATCAGGTTGTTGGTTCAACCCAAAATTGATCTTCTTCTTTCTTGAACAGAATTTTTTTTATTTGCAAAAGATTTGGTCAAAAACGCCCCGATCTTCCATTGAGAATCATCGAAACAATGAGAATTCACATTTCTTAAATAGCTCGCCATTTCTTCCGTTATCTCATAAATAAATAAATGATTGGTCTTTAAAAAGAAGGAACGGCCTTTTTGACGACTGGGAGATCCTATAAAATGAAGAGCGTTTCGTAAACAAATCAGTGTCTTGTCTGAATCGAGAATAGCAATTCCATTTCTTGAACCACGGATATAGACTTTGAAATGGTGATCGGCTACCCGACGGCCGAGATGTGCATTCGTACAAAGTAATTTAGTACAGACTATCGAAAGCATTGTCATTTTGCGATTTGAGTTCCGGAGATACAGGTGGTAAGTTATGGGTAATGCGGGGGAACTTTAAGACGAGATAGAATACCTAATATGGGAGTGGTTTAAGTGAGAGAATAGCTCCCTTACCAAACCAACTAAGCTATTTGCCATGTTTTTGACAAATGACCTAACTTTGATGTGATGTGCCCGGCTAGCCCGGATCATTCTTAGAGCAGTCGAGGTTACCGGAATTACGGCCTTCCGTACAAGAACTGGCACTATTGTAACTCGCTATGGGCCTCCTGCCTTCTCGAAAGAAACTGGCTTTTGAAGAAATTACTCTATTTTACGCATTTAGTTGAAGCGGATTCAAACAGCTCTATCGAGCAAGGAAGGAGTATACTATACTGTAGCTGGATAAGCTAGATACCAAAACTTTGATAAAGATTGAGGCAAAAGGTCCCGATTCAAGATAAATTCATTAGGAAGTGGTATCTCTTTAGGATCCACCCCAGCGTCAAGAAATTGGTTAATTGGTAAAGATACATGAATTTGGTGCCCCGCCCAAGAAAGAGAAGATAGGTCTGTTTTCATTCGTGTAGAACTGCTACCTCGTTAACGAACTTACTCAAAGAGTGCTATAGAGCCGAGTCTAAGAAAGCCGCCCTGTTATTATTTTCTTAACCTCAGAAAGTCTCACGCGCGGGGCACCTCACATCGCACTAAATCACTACTATTAGGCCCTTCCTATCATTCCACAATCCGAAGGAAAAAGAGTATCCTATGAAGGAAATCGTATCTGATCTATGACCTTCCTCGTATCGATGCTTGCCACCGCGTCACTAGGTTGTTCATAGATCTTGCTTAGCTTAATGGATCACCCAACTGTATTCTGGGATGTGTGCATTCCACAATCCCTTAAGGAAGAGGTTCACTACAGCCTTGCTTGTTAATGGGTTTCTGACTTCACAGCAGAGTGCTAGACTAGGGATAAGCTGGATACTGACTTCTTTCCAAGAGCTCCATCAGCCCTGCTTAGCCATACATCAGCTCTACCATTACTATACGCATTCTACCTACGCTTTTATGGAAAGAAAGAAGAAAGGTTGGATGGTTGATCCACACAAATAAGAGATATGTAGGCCCAACCTTCAATTGTAGAGAATAGCAAGCCCCCTTTGCTGAACAGATGTATAGAGGAAAAGGGTGACCCACATCGCAAGGGCTTCCGATTGTGTGAATCAGAGCCCAAGAGAAGATCAATTCATTAGGAGACAGGTATCGATGCTTGCCAGCAGGAGAAAGATCACTAGGTTCAGTCTCTGATCTGATCAATAGGGTTCCCTAGGTACATTCCGTTTTCTGGAAATCCAGCAGGGATAGTAGCTGCCTTTTCCAGGGCAAAAAAACAAGTTAGGCTATCTGAGATTTGCTCTTTTTTCCAGCTTTTTGGAGTGAAAATAAGGAGGGACTTGTGATTGGTTTTCTACAGGGAAGAGAGATACCAAGCCGGGCAACTTCCCCTACTAACTACTGAACACAAAAGCCAAGGTGACCCAGAACAATTATTTCACTTATTTCTAGTTTAAGAAGGACCTTGTGCGCGGTTCACGACTCCCGGTGCTTAGAGATGCGGTTCACTACAGCAGTGGTAAGAAAAGCAAGAAAATAGGTATCAAGAGATGGAAGTGAAAGAAGAACTGTTGATCGACCGGTGGTTTGGGTCTTGCCTTTTAGGATTCGGATTCCTATTGAATTGACTTTGCCTTTGCCGAGGAGCAGAAACCGAGCCCTTTGATTTGATCCAGTGAGTGACGTTACGAGCAGAAGCCTCGACAAGTTGAATCCGGTACCGAAACAAGGATGACATTATTGAATATATTCTTCTTTCCTGTGCTTTGCCTTTCCCGTTTTCTGTACCTTTCGTAGTAGTTACTCGCCACTAGAAATAGGATTCATGAATTCAAACTAAAAGCAAAGGTATTGCTAATTCCATTTCAGTGGAAATATAGGGATGAAAGTTTCTCTCCTACTGATTTCGATTGCACATCTAATGAAAATATATGCACATGAATGTTCAAAAGCAAGGCTATCCCCTTTGCCGTTACCGAGCATCTATCTTTGTCCCTTGATTCAAAACCGAGGAAAGCGTGCGCTCGACCTCCTGGAAGGAATGCAATTATTTGCTTCGTAGTCCTCGTATGAATTCGCTATCGCTCCGAATCATGGGAGCCCTTGAGTTCGGAGATACCGTTGTAGGAAAACAAACAAGTCAAAGAAGCCCTCGTTCCCACTCTTCTTCCCCCCCACCTACCCGGTAGGTAAGTAGGGGCCTCGGCATCTCTATTTCCTGAGAAACCTACTAAAACTACTTCGAGAAACCTACCAATTCGAGTTTTCAATACGGAGCCAGAAAGAGGCGATAGTTAGGACGCATATGCGCCTAGCTTTTTGTCTCTTTTACCGCAGGAAGTTCTCCAAAAGTATGAAAGGCCGGAGGGCTTTGTACCAACCATTCTAGTGTGGTTAGATTCTGTTCAACAGCCCAAGGACTTTCCGCACATTTTTGGTTCTTTCCACTGCTTGAAGTGATTGCGACAACTACGAAGAAACGACGAATCCCAACTACGAATATATATCAATATAGTGGGGCTTCATTCATAAGATTTATAAACTCGAGAGCCATTTGGCAATTGAGATCATAGAAACTGCACTCGTGCAGCAAAAAGGAAATTTCTGCCAATTCGTCTTCTTCAGAGGAGATAATATCAAAAAAAGTATGAAAATGAGTGTCAAATCAGGTTCGGTAGATGAAGCGTATAATAAGAGAGGATTGTTATTTTGAAACGGTAACATGGGATGGGGTAGCACGGAAAAGTCAGCTCTACTCCCAAACAAAAGAGAAAGGGAGACTTAGTTTTAGATCGGCGTTGGTTTTTCCAACAAAAAACAAGAACATTCTTTCACGAAC
This sequence comes from Triticum urartu, assembly GCF_056163025.1. NCBI lineage: Eukaryota > Viridiplantae > Streptophyta > Magnoliopsida > Poales > Poaceae > Triticum > Triticum urartu. The sequence goes on from NC_141874.1 coordinate 10,965,215, forward strand.
AAAATGCTAGTGGATTTGTAACGCATACGATGGATTTCCCATCGACGAAGGCCACACGTCCCTCACAGCCCTTTTAAAGACCAAACCATTTGCACCAAATTCTTGCAAATCCGCCAAAGCCTGACGGCGATATTCGACCCGATGATCCCATTCCACCCCTCCATGCACTGCTTCAGAAAGCGCGCTTATATTAGAGGAAAGGTCGGTTAGCCAATACGGATCGATATCGTCCATGATTTTATTAATCTTGACGCGTATCCTGGAAGCAAGGATTACCCCTGCATTCTGTGGATCGTTCGGATTGATAATAATCTCATCAAGGAGCTTGAGCATCCTATCCCTATGTGCTTCATTGGTGAGAGGATTGACTTTTATTTCGTTCTCAAGCCCTTCTAAGCGAAGAATAGCAAAGAGAAATGGTAACGTAATAAGGGAAAGGGAGCTAGCTGCTTCCATATCGCCCCCAAAAAAGAACCAAAAAGTTCCAGAGGCATCTTCCATTCATTTCGATTTAGGTCTTTCTGCACCATATTTAGATCTTCCCTTTCTACGATCCGGAATTCCCAGCAAATCCTTGACTCCTCGAATACGATGGGATTTCACACCTGGCGAATCTTTCACTCTACCTCCTCTGACTAAGACTATAGATTGTTCCTGCGAATTATGACCTTCGCCTGGAATGTGAGCAAATATATCATGTCGATTGCTCAACCGTAGAAACTACCCGACCTACAAGATCCTTTACATAAAAATAAGGGTAAGAAGCAATTTTATCCATCTCAGAATGTACACCCAATGGATTATTTGATCCATATTGATGCAATGCGTCCAGATGAAGAAGACTGGCGCCTACTAAAATAAGGGGGAGTAAATGATGGAGACTAAAAAAACGATTTAAGGTGGCATTGTCCACGGAGAAACCACCCCAAAGCCAAGTCACTATGGTATCTCCTACTACTGGTATGGCGCTAGCTAAGCTTGTAATTACTGTTGCTCCCCAAAAGCTCATCTGACCCCAAGGTGGTACGTATCCTATAAAAGCTGTCACAATCATTAATAGGAATATGACAACTCCGAGACACCGAACAAATTCCCTAGGACTGCTATAACTCGCATGATATAGACCACGAAAAATATGAAGGTGAACCACAATGAGAAACATACTTGCCCCATTAGCATGCATATAACGGAGCAACCAGCCCCCTTCAACATCTCTCATAATGTGTTCTACGCTGTTGAAAGCTAGATCCACATGAGGTGTGTGATGCATAGCTAAAAAAACACCAGTCACTATCTGAATGACTAAACAAATACCTGCTAACGAACCGAACCCCCACCAATAACTAAGATTGCTCGGGGTTGGATAATCTATCAAATTCTGGTTAAGTGTGGAGTATATAGGTTGTTTAAGAAGAGAGAATCGTTGGTTCCTTATAGTCATTTCTCTTTTCTATCGTTACAACTCCTCTTCCCCCTTATTTACCCCCTTGCCTTGATGGAAATTGGCTTCGCTGTGCCCTGAATAATCAAAAAGCTGCATGAGAAGATTCATCCCATTTTGGTGACAGGGAGGCAGCGAATCACCTGGGCTACGGATTTGTCGGTTAGTTGATTCTCGAAATAAGGTCATTCGGAAAAAAAAACTGCCGCTTTCTCTGCCGGTTTCTTAAGGCTTCAAACGAACGACTAGTCATTAAGAAACCCATGAAATCCAAGTCTATTTTTGACCTTTCATGAAGAAGTTTTGCCTGCGCGCAAACTACCTAGCCCTTTTCAAAAGAACGTCGATTTCCATCTCAACAAAGAAAGAACTCAAAATAAATGAAAGCAATATTGTTGTCCTATTACTCTTTTTTCCTTGTGGAGCTTTGGAAAGGAGAGAATTTGAATAAAGTAACTCTCGGAAACTCTTATTGGACGAGAGAGAGTCAATATGATATTGGTGTGGGTTCTACCAACTAAACGAATCAGTTTTGGATTGGATAAACAGCGTATAATGATAGACGCTTCTTCGGCACACATGGAGACATACCTCCCGTAGCTGACCCCTGAATTCAAGGATACTGCCGGCTTTGTTACTAACTGATAGAAACCCCTTAATACAACGTTCGTTTTTCATAAATGTCATAAGGTAGGTAGACCCGGTCTTGCGCTCGTCCGGTTAAGTGGCACATTGTGCTAAGTGCTCGAACCGTTGGCTGATCTCAGCTGTATCGCCTCATACAAATTAGTTAAGCGAGAAAACAAACGGCTACATAGGAGCTCTATGGTGGACCACCAGCAGGAAGATCGAATGGCTTAGCGCATCCTGCGCCTACTGGACCTGACTTCGTAGGATACTCTGATAGACTAGTCGAATGGCAATGGCCTAGTGGTTGTATCTGCTTGCCGATTCCTATTAAGAATACGAGAGTGACAAATGTGATGGAGATCTTGGCTATCATCAAACCATCCTCCCTCCGCTTATCTCTTTCCTTTCTATATGATAAGTCTACTCGCGCCTCAAGGGCCGGTCATTTACGCTCTCCACTGCATGAACAGCATTCCCAACTAGATCTGTACGGCTTCCGTTGTCTCCTTTTCGATTCCCGACTCTAGCTCACAGGTATCCATAAGAGCGACCAGCCCTGAATGCTTAAACCTATCAATCCTCTCCTAAATTTCTTTCTTTTTGTCGTTGGGCAAGGAGCAATCCATTCAGCACTTTCCAATGGGGACCAAAAGCCACTGGGCTACCAAGAAGTCGGATTCAGTTCAGTCCCGTTTTCAAGATCCGGTTCAGTGTTTGGGGATGGCTTGGTCCAAGCCCACATCCATAGTAGATGGACTTGAGCAGGCAAGTATGCCACCTACTGATATGATTGATTATGACAATTATGATATGGACTGGACGGTTGTGCAACCGATTGTACTGACTCGCTTACCCCCGAGAACACCTAAGACATGGGGGTTATTTATGCGAGTAAGCCTAGCAAGGACCAAGATCTCGATCTAGCCTAGTTGGGGCTTTAGAGTCACATGACACAGTACCAAGAACGGGAGAACCAGTAACAATTGATACGGATTTCCAACCAACGGATCTTCTTACCTTTGGACCGGAACCTTTAGCTGTTTCCTACTCGATCTACAGCTTGGTTTGAAATGAGGGAGCCATACCGTGTGGTTGAAGCAGAGTACCGTTTTGCAGTGGATAGGGCACTATCTCTATTCGTAGCAGCATTGCGTATTGCTCTCACTAGGAAAGGGGGACATAACCCCTACTATAGAGCAAGAATGGAAGGGAATGAGCTCGGCTGCTTCTCCCCCACACTTCTTTATTTCTCCGTGCCCCTATTTAGTTAGTACTTTCGAGTTAAGAGCGAGAAAACGAACTATTTCATTTAATAAAAAAAGTGCAACGGCTATAGAGTGAAAAGGCCATGAGGATGGCTACGGCTTTGAAGCTCCTTTATCTACCATAGATAGAATGGAAGAGTTTTTTCTCACTGCACTGATCCACCAAGGCTAGGGATATCCAATGGGATGGAGCTATTTCCCTTGGCACCTTAGAGTCCTCAGACGATGAACAGAGCACTAGATGCCCTAATCTACTCCTATGCTAAGTGTCTTTGTTTGGTTTGATTTCTTGTGAAAGCGGCTAGCCCCATCACTAAAGCATGCCTGTTCCATATGAAAGGTGATGTAGGTAGGGCTGGTAGGGGAAGTAAGAAATAGGTGAGACTCGTTAATGAAACTAGCCTTCAGCCTTAGATTTCTAAGTTCTGTTTCCACCATTACTAGTGTTTCCTTGCTTTTCATAATATAAAAAGATCAACTAAACTAAACCAGAGATTGTCGTAGAGATTGGCAGGACTGGGTATTATTCTGGGCGATGAAATGGATGGAATTTCTTGAAACATAACTCACTTCACTTATAATCAAATTTGGAAAAGGGAGACTAGCTGCTGCAATAAATCAAGAAGAAAGCAGGCGCAAAAGAGAAGCTCAATGAGAGAGATTCTAGACCGGTCATGGTCGGGGCTGATCGATCGCTCCTTAAAAGGGAGTTAACTGCTTCGAACCATACATGAAACTTATCTCATAGAGTGAGCTAGCCCCAGATAGCGAAGGATAGCTATTGACTTATTGGGAAACCCGCCTCCAATACATGCTTATCCCAGACCCCCTATTCCTTCATTTTAGGTTTTCATGGCCGATTCAATAACATAGTTCGCACACCTCTTTTCAATTCTCTAGAGATAGTTGTCATTTATCTCTTCTTCCGGGTCCCTCCTATTTGGTTGGAAGTTTCCTGCTCCAGTTGGGAAAGCAAGGGCCCTAGTTTTGTTATTGAGTCTCGTTATGGTCGAATATGAATGAATCCTGGAATGGAATAGAAACATGAGTAAAATGCATCGTAGTCCCTCAATCGAACAGTCAACTACTTCATATCTAACCTTATGTATTCTTTTCCCGCACCTTAGCTTCAAATAATTGAATGAATGAGTGCTATTTCAGAGTTCAAGTTTAGGTATTAGCTCGCTACAGTTTAGTCAGTAGTTCTGTCCCTTTGTTCGGTGAACTAGTTCTGGATATAAGCATTAGAATGAGAGTGGCTACGTATTCGGATTACTTGACTCGCTTTCCTGTTCCCGAATCCCTTCTTGCATACAATCCTAATTCACAATCCGATTCTTGCTCGATTCTATAATGAAAAACAGACCTTGTGCCATGGATTTGATGAAGCTTGAAAGGACTCCCCTTGTTCGAAGCCAAAGATAAGAGGCATACGGGTGACAACCCCAATCCTTATATATCAATCCAATTACCGGAGGAACGAAGAACTAAGTTTGCCTGACGCCCGAAAACAACTTGTTTGTTTTGGTGGAAGAGGAAGAAATAGAGAAAGATTGCCGCTTTTCATACGCTAATTCGTGATTCAAAGTAGAGCGAGTGAGGGAGCTATACCCGGGACTCAATCAACATATGCCAAGTGTTCCGTAATCTATGGGCAGCACTCCGTAGGAATGTTATAGTCTAGGCATGTCGTAGTAGTCATTAGACAGAAAGAGGAGAAACTTAACATGTCTTATTCCGAATTCCTGCGGTTGTCATTATGTTCCAGCAAGGAAATAGTCATTCTTTCATTTCGAGCATTCGACTAACGGCACAGATTTCTAGTGCTATAACAGAAACTGCCCTTAACGCGCAAATGAAAGCCCTCACAACACTCTTTACCTGCAACTGCTCCCGCTTATGGTAGTAGATAAACAGGTGGTGGACATGTATCTGCAGCCTCTGCTGCTGGTAGATTGACTGTTTTCTATGGACTGGAAAAAAACGGAGGGTAGTGCTTGAGAATGCTACTCTATTCCTGGAATTAGCCATCCCCTTCTTTGACTATTCGACCTGCTCCTCGAAGCAAGGAAGGGAATGAAGATGGCATTGAATGCCCTTTCTGCAAGAAGGATAGGAGTTGGCTTACCGCATCTACCTTCTCATCGCGGGATAAGGGCTGGGGCGTTAACTTAAGTACTAAAGCTGCTGGAGCGGCTGCCTTCGTTGATTCCCCACGAAGCAATCGGAATATCGCTACTTCCCCTTACTGCCCTAAGCGGGGGAGATGGATTAAAAACCTTGTGTGAAGGAAAGGCTGTCAAAGTCGTTTACCATTAATCCGGTTGAAGGACAAATGGACAGTGAATCAACGGAATCGAGTTGTTCTAAGGATTCGGATTCGGCAGTCGAGACATCTATATCTATGGAATTTCAAAAGAGAGAAAAGGATCCAAATCCGACCCGAGGACGAGCTCAAACCTTAGGGTTTGAAAAGAAGAAGTAAAGCTCTCGTTTACTTCAATCAAAAAAGGTAGGTCATAACACAGATTGAATTAGACCTTACTCAATCACTCATCGCTAGAAAAAGTAGAGCGATTTCCTCGCAAAAAATGCACGAGCGAGATATTCTTCCTTAACAGGGATCTCAATTGCGGGAAGAAGTACAAAGGGCAAAGGCAGAAGTGGAAGGGTCAAACTCCTCTATCGGGGAAAGACATGAAGGATCAAAGTGTAAAATCACTTGTTTGAAACATCTATAAAATAGAAATGGCTATTAGAAGTTGTATTTTCGGTGGTCAAAGGGAAGGAATCAGAAAAGAGGGAAGCGCTCTCAAGGTAGAATCAGTTCCAGGCAAGTATTTCCATTGAAAGGAAAGAGTCCCTAAACAGACAGGTTTTCAGCAAATAAGACGGGTCCTGGTCTTCGGCAACAAAAGAAGCCGAAGCGAGAGCTCGATCAAAGAACCTTTATAGATCCTCATCATCCTCAGGTTCTGGATACACAGCGAGAAGGGAATCTTCCTGTTCGAATGGAAGATTTTCGAAAGAGAGGGGAGAAATCAATCACATGCGTGAGCGGATCGAGCTATTATATAATAAGTAACGGCTGAAAAAGCTATTCTTGGTAGATCCACTTGTAAAGGCGCGGAAAGCCGTGTTCCTTCTCAGCTCACGCTTTCCTGATTGATTTGAAAGACCCTACACACCACCGTATCCTTGGCTTTCTTCACACTTTCAAAGAACTTGCTATCATTCTTTCGATTCTATCTCCTCGCTTTAGGTCTTATGCTTCTTATTAAAGGGGTTATGCCACTCCGAGTCCATCAGTGTTGAAGGAATGGACAGAGACAGGCAAAGACAAAGTACTGATTTTACTACCAATAGAGAGCAGAGCTAGAGACAAGATGCCTAGGACCTGGAGGAGATCCATAAGAACCAAGTCATGGAGAAGATAGCATCAAACTGGAGATAATAAACCTAACTCTCCGTGCTTTAATCGAGAATGGATACAGGGTCGTCGAGCGAAATTATTAGGGGGTAGACCTACCTTGTTTTGTTGACTTATTGCTTTCCAGCAAAGCGTGCCGGCCCTATCTCTAAAGCACCAAACTTCCACATTTTAGGAGATGCCCTATCTTCCCTTAAAGAGCCAGCTTATTGAATAGAGCTGTCACTCCTTACCTTACCTAAGACCCCTTCGGGATATCTTTTGAAAACCTTTTCTCTGAAAAGAAAAGATGTTTGCGATCCCTTGCCCGCTCGATTAAAGAAAGTGGGATCTGGCCTTGCATTTTTTAGATATGGCTCCCTCACGGCATTCTTGCTCTTGCATTTGAAAGTCGAATCAGGATTCCATCTAGAGAAAGGTTCCGAATGGAACTAGTGAATGTGTATGCCGAACGTAGGCAGGTATACCTGACCTTTGATATTAAGCTATGATCTCTCTTCTCTCTCTTGAAGTTCCCACA